>NC_073693.1:3892767-4192767 GCF_029784155.1 Uranotaenia lowii | reverse complement strand
GTCAATTTTGTCAATTTTGTCAATTTTGTCAATTTTGTCAATTTTGTCAATTTTGTCGATTTTGTCAATTTTGTCAATTTTGTCAATTTTGTCAATTTTGTCAATTTTGTCAATTTTGTCAATTTTGTCAATTTTGTCAATTTTGTCAATTTTGTCAATTTTGTTAATTTGGACAATTTTGTCAATTTTGTTAATTTGGCAATTTGGGAATTTTGTTAATTTGGCAATTTGGGAATTTTATCAATTTTGTCAATTTTGTTAATTTTGTAAATTTTTTTCAATTTTGTAAATTTTGTCAATTTTGTCAATTTTGTCAATTTTGTCAATTTTGTCAATTTTGTCAATTTTGTCAATTTTGTCAATTTTGTCAATTTTGTCAATTTTGTCAATTTTGTCATTTTTGTCAATTTTGTCAATTTTGTCAATTTTGTCAATTTTGTCAATTTTGTCAATTTTGTCAATTTTGTCAATTTCGTCAATTTTGTCAATTTTGTCAATTTTGTCAATTTTGTCAATTTTGTCAATTTTGTCAATTTTGTCAATTTTGTCAATTTTGTCAATTTTGTCAATTTTGTCAATTTTGTCAATTTTGTCAATTTTGTCAATTTTGTCAATTTTGTCAATTTTGTCAATTTTGTCAATTTTGTCAATTTTGTCAATTTTGTCAATTTTGTCAATTTTGTCAATTTTGTCAATTTTGTCAATTTTGTCAGTTTAGTCAATTTTGTCATTTTTGTCAATTTTGTCAATTTTGTCAATTTTGTCAATTTTGTCAATTTTTTCAATTTTGCAAATTTTTCATTTTTCAAATGCAGTTTAGATAAGCATTTTGCTATATCAGTTTTGAAATTTTCTCCTTCAGAGTTGCTAACTTCAATTAAAGCTACTTTTATCCTTATAAATCCCGCTTTTTGAATTCGGTATCGAGAAGCAGATTTCAATTGCTTCCAGTAGCAATTTAAATTCATGATATCTAACTGGAAAGAAAGATGAAGGATTAAGTCGATTAAATAAATATAAGACGGACCCAGACAGACCAAACTTCGGCAGACTGCTGATGGGCAAGTTTGAAAATCCCCTCCGGGATATCAAAAGTTGATCGGTAATCGAATCAACAACTTTGCAGTAAATTTGACTTTGCAGCTCTCAGACAACAAACACCCGAGCATCTTGTTGTACGCGAAATTTTTCGCGCTCACGTCTGATGTTTTTTTTCTACTTTATTCCTCATCTCATTGGTAAAATGGAAATTTTATTTATACTTTTCCTCTCGTTGCTCCACTGTCTTCCTCTCGCCATACTTTGCAGACGATAAAAGAAAAAAGTACGACAAACGGCAAAAGCACAGAACAAAAGGTCAGGAAAAACGGAAAATTGTATTTATGGTGGAATCCGAACGACTGTGAAATGGAATCAGCGAGTCGTAAAAATGGAAAATCGAATGCATTCCGCTTATTTGTTGTGCTCTCCCCCTGCAGATTTTATCATGTTTTTTAGACTTTATTGAAGGGGGTTCGGGTTGTGAAATTGAAGAAAGATTTTTCTGTCAATTAGGAATATTAAAAATTGATATCGTCTTCGCGTAAATCGCTGAGACATAAAGCAGACGTTTATCAGACCATGAAAATGTGACGTTATGTTGACGGGAAATTTGAATGTGTTTTATGAAGATTGATTATCACAATCCATGGAAAACACCACTGACCCAAATTTTGAATATTTTCTCATTTCAGTTACGGATTGCTGTCTTTCGCATTGGTCTTCGTGGTGGAACCGTCTCGGTGGCATTTTACAGGCTACCCTCACCTTGAACGGGCTGATCGGAGGAGTGACGTTGGGTCTATTCTCACTTGGGATGTTCTTCCGGCCAGCCAACAGTAAGGTAAGCAAGCGTTTTTATTATTTGTACTTTTTTTGTTTAACACATCTTGTCGATCGAACTGAGGATTTAAGAAACGTATCCTTCAGCACAGTCAGATGGTGGCAAATGATGTTGTTTATAGCTCTTATAGGGGATTCCATTCAGAGTTTTTTTTTATTGGTAAAAAACATTTTAAAAATTTTGATGTTTTTCTCGCACCAAGCAAATTAAAAAAAAAAATCAAAAGATTTAAAGTGATACCGATCTAAATAAGCTCATAATGATCATGATAAAATAGAATATGATTTCACCTGCCATTATCATAAATGGCATACTTTAAGCGGGCCCGATGTATATGGTTTTCAAATTACTCTCTGGAGCCACTCTCGAAAGTGCATCCGGATCAGGTTCCACCATAACTTCAATGGTAAAGTTTGGCTTAAATGTTTTCGAAGTGTTGAATGAATTTCAAGTCTTTAAAGAATCTGTCGAAATTAAGAGTTTTGAATTATTAAAAATTCAATACTTTTTGAGGCTGCTTAGTAACGTTTTCTTTTCTTTGCAGTAGGGAGCGTCCTTAAATATGTTTTGATGTAACCTCTAAGATTTACATATGGGAAAAAATAATCTGTCTTGGATTAACACTTTTGGATACATTTATGATTTTTTTGGGGGGCTTATCATCTTTCTAAAAGATTTTTGAAAACTGGACAATTTTAATTTTTCAATTACTTTATTTAACTTTTTTTTTTAAATAAAGCTCTCTTATATTCAACCCGTCAGAAATTTTTCAAATATTTAAATTTTTTAATTAGTACTAAGTATCTATTAACGTGTATTCATTATTTAAGCATTTACATGGATGGTCACTAAAGTACGGATAAAATCAATATTTTAGTAAAATTAATTATTCAAAACAACAATGACTATGCACAAGATAAGTTTTTAAATCATGTCTTGAAGTATACGTTCAAATATTTGAATTCATGTGTATTTGTTAGGAGTTTTGAGATGTTTTGACTATCATATTTTCAATTGACATACTTAAATGAAGTTCATCGTTATTCATTGTATGTTTTAAGATTATTGGATTTATAAATTTCGTTACCGACAGTCATTCTGCACATCTTGTTATTTTTATATTGATACATTTCCCTATGCTAGAGGAAAAAACTACATCAATTTTACAACACGGTTATTTCAGACTCATTTATTCAATTTATTAACCAATTTAAAATATTTAAATTGGTTTTGTTTTTTTTTAATCAAAACACCTGTCAAAAGTGTCTTATCTTTTTACCCGCCTTCCCATACAAGATCATTTGCTAAGATGCAGAGGTAACCTCGGTTATAATTACGAATTCATTTCTTACATTTCTTTTTCATTTTTCTACCTATCTATTGACAAATTTATCTATCCAAATATTTCATCGTGATACGGCATTTCCGGGCTACATGGAACCATGAAATAAATAATCATAAGAATACTCGTTTAGGAGTCCTCAAAGAAACGCTACGAAAAGTTTGAATATTTTTTGAAAATTTCACAAAGATTTTCTTACATAGAATGACGATTAGATAATATAATCACGAATTTATTTTAATTTGCATTTTTTTATGTTTGTTAAGCATACTTTACACCAATTTTCAATAAAATTTGTGTTTTGGGATGAAGTTGAAATTTAATAATACACAATCTAGCTGCAAAACACGTTACATGTTTTAGGTTGGTAAACTTTAACTAGAGTTTAAAATAAACTCAACATAACTTTATGTTGGACAGATTCTCACATTTCTAGGCTACAAAATATAGTAAATAGAGCTGCCTTTTTGCCATTTTTGAAGAACGATTTCGAAAGGTTGAACCACTTTTTTTTTATTTAATCTTAGTAAATAGCCTCCCGGATCACGAACTTAATTGATATTTCTCTAGGTTTAGCTTTTTTCAAAAATCCACTTATAAAACATCCTTATCATATATTGAAGCATTATCAGTATGACATTCTGTGTAATTTTTTCAATGAAGAATAACTCCCAAAACATGATTAAATTTCGGTTTCTCAAATATTGATTTTGACCAAATCATAGCAGAATTTAAACTCAATGCGGGAAATTCAGTGCACAAAAAAAATGAAACAAAATATACAAGTTTCATGAGAAATGAAAAGAATTTAAATCAACATTTTTTTATTAAAAAAAATATCCCAAGGTTTGGTTCAAATATCTAAATTGATCAGTTCTGAATAAAATCGATCTTCGATAACTGATCAACTAAACAACGTGCATGAAAATTAAATACAGATTTCAATCCAATTACTATTTTTCAACTAATCAAGAAGTCAGATCTTTTCTAGATATTTTAGTTTCTGAAATACAAAATTTTGAAAAAAAAATTCTACCATTTTTAGAAATTTGAATACATAAGATGACAACTATTTCTGACATCATTCAAGAAAGCCTTTTGAATATTTGATAACTCATTTAACAACTTTGTTTAAGACACAAAAAGCTATTTGACTTATGCTTCGAAAAACTTCAAAAATTCCATCTGGTTAAAATATTCAAAACCGTTAAAATTCTGTAAAAATTATGCAGGATTGGAAAAAAAATTGTCAAAATGGAAAACATGAAACACCTTACTATTTTCTCAGAAGAAAAAATAACTCGCGATATTCGGGAAACTTTAAATCATTGAATTAAAACCTTTATGTTCAAAATCTTCGTTATGTTCACAAATTTATTTAATAAATTTTTACCTATTACCAAAAGTTATCTCGAAACACGAGCTGATAGGAAAAAAGCATATTTATTTAGGATTCGCGGTGCGAAATTATTAAAATTTTACTCTTAATTTTTTTACTAACAGAAAAAATGTGAATTCTGTTGCCTTGTGCAACCGATTTTTGATTGGAAAGAAAAAAAGATTATCTATTTCTATATTGTTCAGTGATCGAAGTCTGAGTTGATTTTTTTTATTCTTTTTTTAAAAAAATAAAGTGCAAATAACAGTTACTTAGGGAATTTATGATAATTACATTTAATATTTGAAATAAATCCTATTCGTTCAAATCATCATTGAAACTAAAATCGATGATTGAAACTAAAATCGATCCAACATTTTTTTAAATTCTACTTTAAATTTAATGACCAATAAAAATCTGATAAGAATTAAATAATTCCAATTTTGGTTTTTAACATTGAAAGTACAAAGAATACGCAAATTTAGAATACAATACAGATCGAAATTAAGCATACATGTTGCTATGTACTTCAAGTAACTTCTCTCAAACTTCATAAATGATTTTCACAATTATGGTCGATTCGAAAACGGAGATTTAAAAAAACATTAAAGCTCATTAAATGAGATTATTAGATTATTATTGGTTATTATAATAGATTATTAGAATAATGATGAACCTGTGATTCAAAATATAAATTTTATATTTTAAAACACAGCTTCATCATTATTCTAATAATCTTTAACTTAGATTTTTTGAAGCCTTCATCTGAATATCTAAAAAATGTTATGTCTTTAAAACTCAAAAAGGACTGGAATTGCAAAGAAGATATTCAATTTAAAAAAAAATTATTCGATAATTAATGCTGGATATAAATTGGTTATTCTGAACTTGCATACATTTCTTTAGAAAAACACATTTTAAGGGTGAATTAGGTTTTTTTCAAAGCCAATATTTACTGAATTTTTGGTTTTTTCATCTTCGTTCCATAAACAAGCAAAATCGTCACCCGGGACGATTCATATAATGGAATTGTAATTCAAAATTAATTGTAAGAAAATTGGTTCTGATTTGTCAATATTCTATCGTAAAATGAAAACCCATGAATCTAGACCATGGGTGGCCAAACCATGGCCCGCGGGCCACATGTGGCCCGCGACCAACTTTATGTGGCCCGCGAAGTTCTTTTTTGAAAAGTTTTGTTCAAAAAATTGCAAAGAAAGAAAATTGCAAAAGTTAGGAAAATGTATGGAAAATGGCCAAACACAACAATTGAGAAGCGTGTTTTCTCGAAATTAGTTTTTATAAACTTTTCGCCTTTGGCTTAAATCAATTCAATGAAATTTTCAGATCTTTTAATTGAATTGAGTTAGTGAAGATTCAGATATATTAGTCCAAATGATATATTCAGACCAAGAAAAACGTTGTTTTGAAATGCGTCTTGGTCTGCAAACATCATTTGGACTGACATATCTGAATTTTCTCTAACTCAATTCAAAACAAAGATCTGAAATCTCTTTGATTTGATTTAAGCCAAAGGCGAAAAGTTTATAAAAACTAATTACGAGAAAACACGTTTTTCAATTGTTGTGTTTAGCAATTTTCCATACATTTTTCGAACTTTTACCATTTTCTTTCGAACGTTAAAGTATGCGAATATAATTTTAACAAATCTAAATAAATACCAAATATAATATGGAACATGGAGAATCGTTTGGCATCTTATATATAAAAATGGAGGCGTTTTCTTTGTGATAACATCACGTATGAATGGTCGGTCGGAATGAAGTGAAATTTGGTATCCGAGGGTTTTTTGGGTCAGAGATGGTTTGTATAATACTTTCAAGAATCTCACTTTTTATGAAAGGGGGGCCCTATACAAAATTATCTCTTCACATCTTCTTATATATAAAAATGGAGGCGTTTTCTTTGTGATAACATCACGTATGAATGGTCGGTCGGAATGAAGTGAAATTTGGTATCCGAGGGTTTTTTGGGTCAGAGATGGTTTGTATAATACTTTCAAGAATCTCACTTTTTATGAAAGGGGGGTCCCCATACAAAGTTATCGCTTCTTCACATCTTCTTATATATAAAAATGGAGGCATTTTCTTTGTAATAACATCACGTATGAATGATCGGTCGGAATGAAGTGAAATTTGGTATCCGAGGGTTTTTTGGGTCAGAGATGGTATGTATAATAGTTTCAAGGATCTCACTTTTGATGATAGGGGGTCCCGATTTCCATAAGAATCTATTGGCGAGCACAATGCAGTTAAGGACGTGTAGATGAAATTAAACATTTATGACGATTTATACTTTAGAAGGTAAAACGAAGTTTACCGGGTCAGCTAGTTATTTACTAAAAATAGATCATTTTTACACTTATACCCCTTTGACTCTAAGGGCCTCTTATAATTTTACAAAATAAGTCACTGAAAAAAATGAATACAATTACAATTTTAAGATTATCAAAATTATACAGTATTTGACACCTTATCTGTAAATTTCATCACACATTTTTCAATGTTTTCCGATTGGTGACTACATATCATTGGTATGAAAAATGTTCAAGTAGATTCTAGTTTCAATATTGAGGGGTTTGGATAGCCTCAGAAAGATAGTAAGACCCTATCAATATTGTTTCAAAATTAAATAAAAAATCACCAAACCATATAAACATCATCATTGAAACTATACCTTCACAACAACTTCAACCATTCGTAACTTGAATTCTATTTCAAAACCTTCGATCATTCATAACAATTTGATAACTTTTGGAATTATGTAACATATAGAAAGTTAGCTTTGTTATTTTTCCAATTTGTATTTTTTTGCTCAGCTTTCCAGAAAAGGGTTAATTTTTGTAAATTAAACCTAATTCAAATATATTTTAATTGGCAACGTGCTTTGTATGTGTATACATCAATAATGAAAAATAAGATATATTCTAAAGTTGGGTAGTAGAATTCAACTAGAACCAGTTTGGTACTGACAAATTTCTCAGAAGAACGGCTTTTTTTAGTAAAATTTTTACTTAAAGAAGATGCAATCATTATAAAAAATCAAATTCGTATTCATCCTGTTTAAAGAAGTCTTTTACAATACACTTGTCAAATCGAGAAATTGGAAAATTTGAAAAGAGTTGTATTGAGTTGATGTTAAAGTCCGTACTTTGTAAAATCAATAATTTTAAACTAAAGTTTGTTGAAATAATTATTCTGTTAAATGTCAAAAGCTTGTGACCGTTACATTTTTCAACAATTCCATTCTGCAGTTTTTCCTAATTTGTCTATCAAATTTTTCTGAAGAGAATGATGTACTTGAAAACTTTGGAAAATGGGCGGTTATTTTTTTTTTTATTTTGAGACCAAAAAATTGACTTGAAGTTTATTGTAGTCACGCGATTTGACATTTTTGGGATGAATAAACCGAGGAGTTTTTAAACCCCTTGAAAACATACATAAGTTGGGAGGGATAGTTCATTTCTTTTTGCATAATATTTTTACTATTTTTCAAATGGAGCGAAATTTGTAAAAATATGCAAGTAATAAAAATGACTTATTAGGATGAATCTGTACTCGATGTGACCTAGGCAAATTTTTTTTACCATAGCGTTTTCAAAAAAAAAATTTTTTTTATTCTTCAGAAAAATTTGTTTTTGTGGCCCGCCAGCAGATCTCATTTCCGAAAATTGGCCCGCCTGTTGAATATGTTGGCCACCCATGATCTAGACTGTAGGTCTAAGATTGATAAGGGGTAAAAGTCCACCGCAGGCAAGCAAATTTGAAATTGATGAAAGATTAAAAGAGTAAGCTTGCTAGAGGCAGTTGTGTTTTACTTGCGTTCCTTTCTCGGGTTGAATTCACCGTATTGTTGAACTTATTTTCGATTACGTACCACTGAAACCTAATTTTCTATCGTCGAAGTGAATTATTCACGATAAGTTTAATCGGTTTCTTTCCTAAGTCGACGTTATTCCGAATCGAAATCGTGAAATAGAATTTCCATAGCCGATAGTTCCAACTCCATAACAGTGGATCTCACCACACTAAGCCAAGCAACCCTTTGTAATATTCGTTGCTACTGCCATGTCCCGCAACCGCATCAAACGGCACCTCAACGGTTCCAGTGAAGAAGCTGTCTCTCCGGGAAAAAACCAAAACCATCAAACCAAGCATCAAAAAATCTCTGGCGAAGCTACGAACACTCAGCACCGTGAGGAGGAAATAACTGATCCCGTGAACCAACCAATTATCTCACTAGCCGATCTGCACAGGATGATAAAAAACGATATTCAAGCCGCCTGTAACAACACAAATGCTCGTATCGATGAAATTGCTCAAACAATTAATCAAGCTGTCGCTAATCTCCGAACAGAAGTGAACGAAGTAAAAGTATCCCAGCAATATCTTTCCAATGAATTTGAAGATATAAAATCTACGCTATCGCATCAGCAAACCGATCTTGATCATCTCACCAAAGAATTTTTGGGGGTGAAACATGATCATTCGGAATGCCGCCAAAGAAATGAGGATGTCATACACGAGCTTAACCAACTGAAGCAGGCAAGTATAATGAACCATTTATTGATTTCTAACGTTGTCCGAATCGCTGATGAGAACCTCATTGTTCTCTTTCGAACGCTAGTGCAAGGCTTGAACCTTGAATATCGAGATGATGATATACAAACCATCACTCGTTTGAATTCAACTAATGCAAAAGACATACAGCCGATTTTAGTGTGCTTTACTAATAACAGCCTGAAGGAAAGGATTATGAAAACTTCCCGCATACGGCCGATCAACTCCAATAAACTTGGGTTTGAATGCAACCAGCCTGTGTATTTTCATCACCGCCTAACTGTGACCAATCAACAACTCTTGGGAGCTGCTCGAAAATACCAGAAGTTACACAATTATAAATATGCTTGATACGCAAACGGAATGGTTTTGATTCGCAAAAGTGATAACACTAAAACTATACGTGTACTATACGATTTTTCTTGCCAAAATTAATTTTATATACCGCTGATGTTTTTCCTAAATGTTTATAAATTTAATTGAATATTGAACTCTTTAAAATAAACCCCGAATAAAATTTTGAATTGTGAATAGAATATAGTAATGCTTACACACCATGTAATTTCGCTTTAAAGCAGTTGGCAACAGTTTGTAAGACTTCTTCAACTGTAAATAAATTAATAAAGCAAAAAAAAAATGATAAATTTGTTCATAATTTTTGAATCATGTTCACGTCAATAATAACATTATATTATTATTTATTTATAACTAGCTGATCCCATACGAACTCCGTTTCGCATTCAACTTGGCACATGTCATGAACAGTTTGTATGAAATTCAATTGCAAGCATTTTCCAGATGCGCTTCTGAAGTCATTATTAAGTAATAATTGCAAAAATATTGGACTATCACTTTGTCTGTCATCGGCTACTAAATTTGAAATCAGGAATCAATTGACCGTGCCCAAAAAACCCGTGTATAAATATCGACTCAATCGTTGCATAACAACGCAATTATTGCAAAAAGGCTAAACCTATTTCGGTGGCCTCTTATACTATCTTTGATATCTGAAATAGATTGCCCTTCCCTCATAACTCCCGTATGCAAATTTTCAAAGTGATCCATTTATAATAACGTCAATATTGCTTAAAAACAGTGAAAAATTATTTTATATGGACGACCCCTTCCGTCGAACCCTGGCAAAACATTTGACATCTGAAATCGATTGCTCGTCCCTGAAAACTACCGAGTGCAAATTTCCATCCCAATCCGATGTATAATAACGACAATATTGCAAAAATATTTAAAGGTTAATATGGACGACCCCCTTTGCCGGCCCCTTACACTGAATTTAATACCTGGAATCCATTGCTCGTCTCTCAAAACTCTCGTGTACCAATTTTTGTCTGAATCCGATGTATAATAACGACAATATCGCATTAACAGTGAATAGTTAATATGGACGACCCCTTTCGTCGACCCCTGATTTTAGTTTGGTTAAGTGAAATTAGTTATTTGTCCCTAATAACTCCTATGTGCAAATTTTCATCCCAATCCGATGTATAAAAACGTCAATATCACTAAGTTACTGAAAATTTAATATGGACTACCCCTTTTGCCGGCCCTTTACAATGAATTTGATACCTCAAATCGATTGCACGTCACTCAAAACTATCGTGTACCAATTTTCATCTCAATACGATGTATAATAACGCCAATATCGCAAAAACAGTGAACAGTTAATATGGACGACCCCTTTGGCTGACCCCTTACACAAAATTTGACACCAGAAATCGATTGCTCGTCTTACAAAACACTCATGTGCAAATTTTCAACACGATCCGACGAAATGTAACGTCAATATCGCGAAAACAATATTTGTCTTCTATGGACGACCCCCTTCAGAGGGGGTCATCCGAAAATCTAAAAACATTTTTCATCATTCCTGGTCCTAATGAGCATCCATGCCAAATTTCAGACCTCTAGCTCTTAAGACGGCTGAGTGGGCTTAAGAGGACAAACAAACAAACAAACAAACAAACAAACAAACAAACAAACAAACAAACAAACATACAGAAATTGCTTTTTATATATATAGATTTGTACTCCAAGCTCAATCTTTCAATTTGAAAAAAGTTTCATGTTGATTTAGTTATTTATTGCAATAAAATCATAAGACGCAGCTATTATTGTGTTTGCTTAAGAAAAAAAATGGTTTTACTGTGAAATCTATACATTAGGGTGGCCCAAAATTGTACTATGTCTGGGATTTTGGGGGCTCAAGCTTCAAATGATAGCTTAGGGTGTAAGAAATAATATTTTATATGGCGGCGGCTCAGAAAAATGATGTTTACAGGTCGCACTGTTTCGGTTTTTGGAAAAAGGCCATTTTTTCAACATTTTGTCCTAATAACATTTTTAGATCTTGAAAAAGTATTAAACATGTGTCTCTAATATTTTTTTAATTTTCTTCATAATATAAGTTTTAAACTAAAAATTGATTGGGAATGTTTTGGACTCTCAATTTGTATGTATGAATTACACGATACTATGAATTTTTGTAAAAAAATAATTACAACAAACAAAAAAGTGTACTTTGGATTAAGATTTTTAATCAAAATTAAATTCAAAAGATGCGCGACGTTATGATGTGCAACTTTGCAGAAGAAAGTATATAGCTATGACTTGTCGTTTCAAAGTAATTCAAGTTTCACTGTGGAAAAAAGTCACAATTTTCAAATTTTTGCTAAGAATTGCTTTATATTATGATGTGGATGAGTTTCGAGCAATCTAAGAACCAAATAAACTCCTGATATCAAATTTTTTCATCCTTTTATCGATCCTTAAATCACCAGAAAGAACCATTCCAAGTTTTTAGATTTTTTTATTGATTGAAGGTCGTGTTACTCATACTTGGGTGACGGTTTGGTGAATGTGTTATGGCTACAATCACTAAATAAATTTAAAATAAAAATCTAGAAACTAGTCATGGTTGTTTCTGCTGATTGAAGGATCGATAAAAGGATGAAAAAGTTTGATATCAGACGTTTAGATTGCTCGAAACTCATCTACATCATAATATAGAGAAATTCTTAGCAAAATTTTGAAATTTGTGACTTTTTCACTCAGAAAAACTTGAATAACTTTTTAACGACAAGTAATAGCTGTACACTTTCTGCTGCAAAGTTGCACATCATAACGTTGCTCATCTTTTGAATTCAATGTAGATTGAAAATTTTATTCCAAAGTACACTTTTTTGTGAATTGAAAATTTTTTTTTAACAAAAATTCATAGTATTGCGTAATTAAAAAAATCATACATACAAATTGAGAGTCCAAAACATTCCCAATCAATTTTTAGTTTAAAACTTACATTATGAAGAAAATTAAAAAAATATTAGAGACACATGTTTAATACTTTTTCAAGATCTGAAAATGTTATTAGGACAAAATGTTGAAAAATGGCCTTTTTTCAAAAACCGAACCAGTGCGACCTCTAAACATCATTTTTCTGAGTCGCCGCCATATAAAATATTGTTTCTTACACCCTAAGCTATCATTTAAAGCTTGAGCCCCCAAAATCCCAGACATAGTACAATTTTGGGCCACCCTACTATACATATTTCTTCTCCTTTCTTTAAGATGGGTTGTGATTCTTCGAGGGGTTTAACTGTTTTACAGGTTTTGTTTTGAGTTTTTTTTTGCTTAGCTTCAGCTGACATGAGAATTTCAAAAGGTCTTATTCCGCTATAGATTCTGACTGACGTTTGTTCGTAACTAACAATTAAATCTATTTAAAAAAAACTATTTAAAGAAAGCAAAAAAATGCATAAAAGACGAAACTTGTTGTTCCCTAAATCATCTGAATGCCTTATTATAGATTTTTTCTTTGTTGGGGAGAGACCACTGCGACCTCGTTATATCTTTTTAGTTTATGCTTCCAGATACATAGCCTCTATTGATAAGTCCTAGTTAGGACGTCAGAGGTTGAGCATTTGATAAACACACACATATGAAATATCCTAAAAGTAATTTAACGTTTCCTTAGTTTACACTTAAGAGAAGATCCATCCAAATCCATGCACTTAAACGTACAAACTTCCAGAGATGACAGTTAGCATAGGGTTACCGTATCCTACAATACCAAAAAGAGTACATTGAGATCATTTATCTAAAAAGTCAGGAAAAACGGTCAACAGTAAGACAGTAAAACCCCGCTTATCCCAACTATGTATAGTTTTCTGAGCTTCCGCGGTATCCCAGCCATCAGGATAACATAAGATCCTTGTATTTATCGAGCTTTGCACCTGGGCTGTATGCAAAAGAATATACAGTAAAACCCCGCTTACCCGATAAGTAAAACCTTGAATCAAACGAAAAACATTGACAAACCCTATACTTTCGCTCTAATATTGCATATCGTCCAGGTGCACAGCTTGGTTCTTAAATGTAATTTATTTTCCTATTCGATCGACCTTTCTCGCAAGTTTGGACTTTAAACTTGCAAAAAAAAGAACTTCGATTTAATTGCTAAATAATATAGTGCGATGATAAAATACATTTTTACACGAATTTTGTATACAAAAATGGTGGCTCGGATAACGCGGAAGCTCAGAAAAGCGGGGTTCTACTGTACATATTTCGTGTTATCTGAGATGGTACCGAGATATTTCAATTACATCAAATGCTGCCATTGTTTTGGAGGTTATGTGACGTGCATGACAATTATAATTTTTTTTTTATTAAAATCTGCTTGTACTAAGCCTAAATTTTGTGCAAATTGATTACTGTTTGCATACTCAATGGCGCTCATCGCGCTGATTGTTTACAACAACTTAAAATGCATGTTTATTAAAACAAGATGTTAGATTAATTTCTTATAAGCTTTATTCCTTTCGTAGTTCTTGCATCAGATGTGAAACATCTTCATAAAATGGAAGAAATACGTTGGTTTTTCTGATTAAATGTCTTTGAACAAAAAATAATGAGTACATTTGGTCATATTTCACAAAAAGAAGAGTACGCCCATTTCTCGATCGAAAAAGGGTACATGTACTCTCAAAAGATAACGTATTGGCTTTTTTAGTTGACACTTTTCGGTGAATTTGAAATCAAATAAAAACAATTCTTTTGACGTTTCGGCCTACTACCTTCAGCCATCCTCAGAAAACTATATTATAAACAAAAAACTTAAATTAATACAAAAACTTCTTCACAATATTCTATCACAATTTCACTGCACTTTTGCACTTACGATTTGTTTCGCTGCGTGCTTCCTGAACGGCTGTCTTACTTGATTTAAGTCCGGTTTTGAATCGCTTCTAGCAGCTGGCGTCTATCATTCCCGGTGTCGTCGTGATGTTGGTTGTTGTCGTCGTGTTCGGTGACGTCGTTTTTGAATCCGTCGTTTTAGTTGCGAATTGTGGCGTCTCTCTTAGTTTTTTAATAATAGAGCTATATATTTTAGAAATTTCAATCGAATCTTGCTTGATGTTTACTGTTCTTCCTTTTTTGAGTTTTATGTGTAGTGTTTCAGCTGTTTTTCGTTTTCCTTCTTGGTTTACTCTTTCTAAAATATATGCTTTGTCGAAGTTAAACTTATGGTTCTGTTCTATGGCATGTTGTGTCAATCCTGTGGCTCTGGTGTTTTGTTTGAGACTCGTTTTATGATTTTTAATCCTTTTTTCCAGAGTTTGAGATGTTTGTCCACAGTATTCTTTCCCGCATTCACAAGGAATTGAATATACCACATTTGTCTGTTTTAATTTTGGAATTTGGTCTTTCGTTTTTGTGAATAAACAGGTTTTAATTTTGTTGATTGGTCTCGAGGATGCAATTATGCCATGATTTTTTAGTACTCTACTAACTTTTTCGCTCAATCCAGGAATGTATGTTTGTGAGACGTATTTTCCTAGATTTTCCGTAGTGTTGTTGCTTAGCGAGTTGTAAATAGCATCTACCCTCTTTTTTAAAATATATTTGATGAATTCATCTGGGTAATTATTTAAATGAAGTATTTTTCTAACTTTATTGATGCTCATTTCACGTTTTTCAACGTCGCTAAGTTTCAGTGCCCGGTCAATCAATGCAATCGCTGTGTTCTTTTTGTGTATACATGGACTTTCTGAATAATAATCCAAATATCTTCCGTTTTCTTGTTTGGTGTACCAGTTTTTCTCAATTTTTCCCTGACATCTTTATTCACAAAAACGAAAGACCAAATTCCAAAATTAAAACAGACAAATGTGGTATATTCAATTCCTTGTGAATGCGGGAAAGAATACTGTGGACAAACATCTCAAACTCTGGAAAAAAGGATTAAAAATCATAAAACGAGTCTCAAACAAAACACCAGAGCCACAGGATTGACACAACATGCCATAGAACAGAACCATAAGTTTAACTTCGACAAAGCATATATTTTAGAAAGAGTAAACCAAGAAGGAAAACGAAAAACAGCTGAAACACTACACATAAAACTCAAAAAAGGAAGAACAGTAAACATCAAGCAAGATTCGATTGAAATTTCTAAAATATATAGCTCTATTATTAAAAAACTAAGAGAGACGCCACAATTCGCAACTAAAACGACGGATTCAAAAACGACGTCACCGAACACGACGACAACAACCAACATCACGACGACACCGGGAATGATAGACGCCAGCTGCTAGAAGCGATTCAAAACCGGACTTAAATCAAGTAAGACAGCCGTTCAGGAAGCACGCGGCGAAACAAATCGTAAGTGCAAAAGTGCAGTGAAATTGTGATGGAATATTGTGAAGAATTTTTTGTATTAATTTAAGTTTTTTTTTATAATATAGTTTTCTGAGGATGGCTGAAGGTAGTAGGCCGAAACGTCAAAAGAATTGTTTTTATTTGATTTCAAATTCACCGAAAAGTATCAACTAAAAAAGCCAATAAGAATCAGCGGTGATCAAAGCTCGTTAACAAAAGATAACGTAGCAAGCATTAAATGCTTAAACCACCAGCTTTAAGAAGAAGTACACTTTTGATTTGCAAACTTTTTTTTCATTTGTAAAATTGCTTTACTTCTACAGACGGTTGTTAGAGAGTTCAAAAAATTTTCATACAAATTTTCTTATAACATGCCAATAAATTTTGAACTAGTCTTTTCTTCCTGAAATTTTTGAAGCCCTGAATGTGTCACTTAAGGCTTCGTTATGAAAATTAATGGTTTTTATTGTTTCATTGTCTTTATTTTTTATTTTTATAATTTAAACAAAATTAAAGTTCCAAAAACAATTTTTTAATGTTAGAAACGTTAAAATTAGTTTCTAGGCACAATTTTCCCGTATGTTTGGATAACGTGCCGCTATTAAGCCTACCCCTATTCTGAAGCTCTAAGAGAAAAAAAAATCACCAAACTTCCCTTGAGTCTTTTACTGTCAGCCAAAGATTGTTTTTACTCTATGGAGCCAA
The DNA here is from genome assembly GCF_029784155.1 of Uranotaenia lowii. Taxonomy (NCBI): domain Eukaryota; kingdom Metazoa; phylum Arthropoda; class Insecta; order Diptera; family Culicidae; genus Uranotaenia; species Uranotaenia lowii. Next base: position 4,176,202 of record NC_073693.1, on the reverse strand, counting down.
TATTTTATGAAAGCATAGAATAAATTGAGTATTTTGTGTGTGTAAGCTTGAGCTTACTGTGGCATCAGATTTTATTACCAGTTATTTAGGCTAATTGGCAGCAAATTTGTAGAATTATAGATATAGCAAAACACATAATAAGCAATGTTTTGAACATTTTATGACCCTGCTATTGAGGTTTCTCAATTTGATGTTGAGTTTACAGATATACAAATCAATCCTAATAATTTAAAATAATCTTTATACATGTGCTTGATATTTTCCAAATTTCTTTTTCAACCAGATGAATGAAACATAATCAAACGCTACTCAAAAGTACTTGAAAACCTCCATTAGCGTCGTGATTATCAATTCGAAACGATCACAAGTGACAGCGCATCAACAATGAAGCAAAAATGGTCGAATAAGAGATCGTCAACATATTCATTCCAGTTGTAGTAACAAGTTGAACAGATTTCCGTTGCGCTCTGCTAAGCCACCAGAGGCAGAATAGCTTGATTGTAATGCCCCAAACCAACAATCTCCACGCTGATAATGACACTCAGAATGATAATGAACACTTGTCGTGAGGCCGAAAAAAAGTGGCAGGATGAAGATAAACTCATGAAAAGTGTCCCACTTTCCGGGGTCGTCATTTTTTTCCCTCCTCTGTGGCAACAACAAGGACTTTCAGTCACTCTCGCGTACACAGATACGACACAATCACATATTCAACTTCCTATAACTAGGTAGGTGCGCGAGCGAGGTTGCGTTTGTGTGGTGAGATGAATGAAATCAAGAGTCATTGACACGTGTTCGTCCTGCGAAACCTGTGTGCAACTCGGAGTCTGAACTTTTTCCTGTTAACACGTGACTTTTGGCTGTGAACCTAGCGGAAGTTTGTTTTTTTCCCTTTCTTGTTGCCGACTTGTTCAGCAGTCGATATTATGGCAGCACCTTTGTGCCGACTCAGTCTGGCGCACACTGGAAGAACTAAATTGAAAATATGAAAATTTGATTACCTGTTAATATTTCCATTTGGGGAGAAGTGTGAGCCTTTGCAACCTATAACAAGGTGCTGCCTTATCTGCGTTTATTCCCGCGTGATTGCATCCCACACATCCCGTTCGGATTCAGGATGTTTTTTTTCTTCTCTCGGTATCAAACACTCGAGAAGGTGCCAGAAGTTGGAAGAAGGAAAGAACACAAAATAATCAGGGAATCGAACAGAAAAAAAATACACACAATCCACTTTCAGATCAGATGAGCTGATTTTGATACTGTAGATGGCAGCCAATTCTGAATGAGAACTACCCGAATGGGTAGTAGATAGTAAAACGAGCATATAAGACCAAGCCCACCCAATGGTTGCTAAACCACGAATCGAGCACATTCAGCAACATATCTATCAACCGATCATCGCACCAGCAGTCGCTAACTTGATTCGAGAAATAGCATTCGAGCAGTAGGTTGTTACAGGATGCGTTTATGTAGCAACCCGGTAGCAACGCAGCCGGTCGTCGCTATCAGAAAATAAACAAATACAAATACCAATCTGGATGGCAACAATGGGTGCGAAAATCAGTAAGTAGATAAAAACGCAACCCATCAAACCATCTAAAATACCGATCGAAATGGCAACGCCCGGTGGGCTTGGTCTAATCTAGAGAAGTTCTCCGAATACTTTCTCAGATGAATTACAAATTACAAATTTAAGAAAATTACAAATTTATACACAATTGGCAACTTTATATACAAACTGGTAACTTTTTGAGCTTCCAGAGATAAGTTAAATCGTTGAAAATGAAATGAAATCAAATTTAATGAAATGAAATTTAACAACTATTGAATAACTGCTCTCACTTGTATAAGTAGTGACAACTTGAAATCAGTTTTCAGGGAGGTAGATTTTCTTAGAAAGTTTTTAAAAGAGTTTTATACAGATTTAGTAATAATCTTTAATTGAATTAAGGTTTAACTTGCTGTTTTACCGTTATGTAGCTTGTCGAATGTATAAATCGTTTCTCTCAGATTTTTTTAATTAAAATTCATAACGTTTACAACGTCTTGAAAAACGATTTTTTGTTATGACGGTTTTGAGCCAGCTTCCCCAGAAAAGAAAAAAAAAATGTGTTGAACCACCTCAGGCAATGCGTCGTCGATGTCATCCGGCTGCTCTGCCAATAGTCTTCACTGACTGGGTCAACGTCGTCGCTGCCGTCTTGTCGATTTAACGTCAGTCAACGTTTATTCATTCATTCCCGAACAGAATAATTGTCAGGTTGGGATGCACACTGATTTTTTACGAAATGTTTTTTTACGTTTTTAATTTTTTGTATATTTCGAAGTACCGAAATCAGAGAAAGTGTTTCTGAAATTTTTTAGTCTTAAATATTTTTAACATAAAAGATACTTTTATCACTGTTCCAGGAGAGCGGCCTTATTCCTGTGTGTGGGTTTGAGAAAAGCGGACGTGATAAGCTTTGACGAAATGGCACCTTAACGAAAGCAGCCGCCTAACGATTTTGCATTATTGCCTCACAGTCAATCTGTATGGAAAGGCAGTGGCGACCTCATTCCTCCTCCTCACTTGGGTAGTTATTGCTCGTTGATGGGAAAATTCGAATTGTAAGGTTGTGGAAACGCTCAAATTTGACAACAGCTCCTGCCGAGCTTTGGAGAAACAGAATAGGATAAAGACTCACGTTTCACAAGCTTCAAAACAGCAATACATTTTCGTGGAAACGCAAAAAAAAAAAATCTGACGATTGGCCTGGCTAAACCAAAGGCATCGCATCGTCCCCCTCGATGAGCAGTGATGTCCCTTGGAGGGACTTGTTGGATGGATAATCGAAATCATTGTCAGAATAATAATGGCCCAGGAAATTCAATTCCCCGAAAAACGGGCCTCAGAGAGGTGCCGATTCAATTCACCTAAACATCTACTTCCGGCTTCTATCGTGTTAGGTGGGTACTATAAATGTTAACCAATGAACCTGATAAATGGGAGGAAATTTCAATTTTCGCGACACTTGGAGCTCAATGCAATTGCTTCCCGGGATTGGTTCAAGTCCGATCGAAGAGAGTTTGATTTGATCGTTTTCAATTATCAGGAGTATTTAGAGCGTAGAGCCTGGAGCAATTGTGTGACAATTGAGCAGCTCGTTGATTGGGATCGGATGGGAGTCGGTCTTCTTGATGAAGCTGTTGAGGTTTTTGAAGTTCATCAATGAATATCCTCGAACTGTGATCACATTTGTCAGTGGTTCAAGTGCAAATGAGGATATTTTTCAATTTATTATCCGACCGAAGAAAGGTACATACATAAAAAATAAATCTATCATTCCAAACTTTTTGTTTCCTGTTTTCGAAAACGTTATTTCATTACTTGATGCAAAAAATTAGATTAAAAAAAATTGACAAAAATGACAAAAATGAAAAAAATGACAAAAATGACAAAAATGACAAAAATGACAAAAATGACAAAAATGACAAAAATGACAAAAATGACAAAAATGACAAAAATGACAAAAATGACAAAAATGACAAAAATGACAAAAATGACAAAAATGACAAAAATGACAAAAATGACAAAAATGACAAAAATGACAAAAATGACAAAAATGACAAAAATGACAAAAATGACAAAAATGACAAAAATGACAAAAATGACAAAAATGACAAAAATGACAAAAATGACAAAAATGACAAAAATGACAAAAATGACAAAAATGACAAAAATGACAAAAATGACAAAAATGACAAAAATGACAAAAATGACAAAAATGACAAAAATGACAAAAATGACAAAAATGACAAAAATGACAAAAATGACAAAAATGACAAAAATGACAAAAATGACAAAAATGACAAAAATGACAAAAATGACAAAAATGACAAAAATGACAAAAATGACAAAAATGACAAAAATGACAAAAATGACAAAAATGACAAAAATGACAAAAATGACAAAAATGACAAAAATGACAAAAATGACAAAAATGACCAAATGACAAAAATGACAAAAATGACAAAAATGACAAAAATGACAAAAATGACAAAAATGACAAAAGTGACAAAAATGACAAAAATGACAAAAATGACAAAAATGACAAAAATGACAAAAATGACAAAAATGACAAAAATGACAAAAATGACAAAAATGACAAAAATGACAAAAATGACAAAAATGACAAAAATGACAAAAATGACAAAAATGACAAAAATGACAAAAATGACAAAAATGACAAAAATGACAAAAATGACAAAAATGACAAAAATGACAAAAATGACAAAAATGACAAAAATGACAAAAATGACAAAAATGACAAAAATGACAAAAATGACAAAAATGACAAAAATGACAAAAATGACAAAAATGACAAAAATGACAAAAATGACAAAAATGACAAAAATGACAAAAATGACAAAAATGACAAAAATGACAAAAATGACAAAAATGACAAAAATGACAAAAATGACAAAAATGACAAAAATGACAAAAATGACAAAAATGACAAAAATGACAAAAATGACAAAAATGACAAAAATGACAAAAATGACAAAAATGACAAAAATGACAAAAATGACAAAAATGACAAAAATGACAAAAATGACAAAAATGACAAAAATGACAAAAATGACAAAAATGACAAAAATGACAAAAATGACAAAAATGACAAAAATGACAAAAATGACAAAAATGACAAAAATGACAAAAATGACAAAAATGACAAAAATGACAAAAATGACAAAAATGACAAAAATGACAAAAATGACAAAAATGACAAAAATGACAAAAATGACAAAAATGACAAAAATGACAAAAATGACAAAAATGACAAAAATGACAAAAATGACAAAAATGATATAAATGACAAAAATGACAAAAATGACAAAAATGACAAAAATGACAAAAATGACAAAAATGACAAAAATGACAAAAATGACAAAAATGACAAAAATGACAAAAATGACAAAAATGACAAAAATGACAAAAATGACAAAAATGACAAAAATGACAACAAAAATGACAAAAATGACAAAAATGACAAAAATGACAAAAATGACAAAAATGACAAAAATGACAAAAATGACAAAAATGACAAAAATGACAAAAATGACAAAAATGACAAAAATGACAAAAATGACAAAAATGACAAAAATGACAAAAATGACAAAAATGACAAAAATGACAAAAATGACAAAAATGACAAAAATGACAAAAATGACAAAAATGACAAAAATGACAAAAATGACAAAAATGACAAAAATGACAAAAATGACAAAAATGACAAAAATGACAAAAATGACAAAAATGACAAAAATGACAAAAATGACAAAAATGACAAAAATGACAAAAATGACAAAAATGACAAAAATGACAAAAATGACAAAAATGACAAAAATGACAAAAATGACAAAAATGACAAAAATGACAAAAATGACAAAAATGACAAAAATGACAAAAATGACAAAAATGACAAAAATGACAAAAATGACAAAAATGACAAAAATGACAAAAATGACAAAAATGACAAAAATGACAAAAATGACAAAAATGACAAAAATGACAAAAATGACAAAAATGACAAAAATGACAAAAATGACAAAAATGACAAAAATGACAAAAATGACAAAAATGACAAAAATGACAAAAATGACAAAAATGACAAAAATGACAAAAATGACAAAAATGACAAAAATGACAAAAATGACAAAAATGACAAAAATGACAAAAATGACAAAAATGACAAAAATGACAAAAATGACAAAAATGACAAAAATGACAAAAATGACAAAAATGACAAAAATGACAAAAATGACAAAAATGACAAAAATGACAAAAATGACAAAAATGACAAAAATGACAAAAATGACAAAAATGACAAAAATGACAAAAATGACAAAAATGACAAAAATGACAAAAATGACAAAAATGACAAAAATGACAAAAATGACAAAAATGACAAAAATGACAAAAATGACAAAAATGACAAAAATGACAAAAATGACAAAAATGACAAAAATGACAAAAATGACAAAAATGACAAAAATGACAAAAATGACAAAAATGACAAAAATGACAAAAATGACAAAAATGACAAAAATGACAAAAATGACAAAAATGACAAAAATGACAAAAATGACAAAAATGACAAAAATGACAAAAATGACAAAAATGACAAAAATGACAAAAATGACAAAAATGACAAAAATGACAAAAATGACAAAAATGACAAAAATGACAAAAATGACAAAAATGACAAAAATGACAAAAATGACAAAAATGACAAAAATGACAAAAATGACAAAAATGACAAAAATGACAAAAATGACAAAAATGACAAAAATGACAAAAATGACAAAAATGACAAAAATGACAAAAATGACAAAAATGACAAAAATGACAAAAATGACAAAAATGACAAAAATGACAAAAATGACAAAAATGACAAAAATGACAAAAATGACAAAAATGACAAAAATGACAAAAATGACAAAAATGACAAAAATGACAAAAATGACAAAAATGACAAAAATGACAAAAATGACAAAAATGACAAAAATGACAAAAATGACAAAAATGACAAAAATGACAAAAATGACAAAAATGACAAAAATGACAAAAATGACAAAAATGACAAAAATGACAAAAATGACAAAAATGACAAAAATGACAAAAATGACAAAAATGACAAAAATGACAAAAATGACAAAAATGACAAAAATGACAAAAATGACAAAAATGACAAAAATGACAAAAATGACAAAAATGACAAAAATGACAAAAATGACAAAAATGACAAAAATGACAAAAATGACAAAAATGACAAAAATGACAAAAATGACAAAAATGACAAAAATGACAAAAATGACAAAAATGACAAAAATGACAAAAATGACAAAAATGACAAAAATGACAAAAATGACAAAAATGACAAAAATGACAAAAATGACAAAAATGACAAAAATGACAAAAATGACAAAAATGACAAAAATGACAAAAATGACAAAAATGACAAAATGACAAAAATGACAAAAATGACAAAAATGACAAAAATGACAAAAATGACAAAAATGACAAAAATGACAAAAATGACAAAAATGACAAAAATGACAAAAATGACAAAAATGACAAAAATGACAAAAATGTTAAAAATGACAAAAATGACAAAAATGACAAAAATGTTAAAAATGACAAAAATGACAAAAATGACAAAAATGACAAAAATGACAAAAATGACAAAAATGACAAAAATGACAAAAATGACAAAAATGACAAAAATGACAAAAATGACAAAAATGACAAAAATGACAAAAATGACAAAAATGACAAAAATGACAAAAATGACAAAAATGACAAAAATGACAAAAATGACAAAAATGACAAAAATGACAAAAATGACAAAAATGACAAAAATGACAAAAATGACAAAAATGACAAAAATGACAAAAATGACAAAAATGACAAAAATGACAAAAATGACAAAAATGACAAAAATGACAAAAATGACAAAAATGACAAAAATGACAAAAATGACAAAAATGACAAAAATGACAAAAATGACAAAAATGACAAAAATGACAAAAATGACAAAAATGACAAAAATGACAAAAATGACAAAAATGACAAAAATGACAAAAATGACAAAAATGACAAAAATGACAAAAATGACAAAAATGACAAAAATGACAAAAATGACAAAAATGACAAAAATGACAAAAATGACAAAAATGACAAAAATGACAAAAATGACAAAAATGACAAAAATGACAAAAATGACAAAAATGACAAAAATGACAAAAATGACAAAAATGACAAAAATCAAAAATGACAAAAATGACAAAAATGACAAAAATGACAAAAATGACAAAAATGACAAAAATGACAAAAATGACAAAAATGACAAAAATGACAAAAATGACAAAAATGACAAAAATGACAAAAATGACAAAAATGACAAAAATGACAAAAATGACAAAAATGACAAAAATGACAAAAATGACAAAAATGACAAAAATGACAAAAATGACAAAAATGACAAAAATGACAAAAATGACAAAAATGACAAAAATGACAAAAATGACAAAAATGACAAAAATGACAAAAATGACAAAAATGACAAAAATGACAAAAATGACAAAAATGACAAAAATGACAAAAATGACAAAAATGACAAAAATGACAAAAATGACAAAAATGACAAAAATGACAAAAATGACAAAAATGACAAAAATGACAAAAATGACAAAAATGACAAAAATGACAAAAATGACAAAAATGACAAAAATGACAAAAATGACAAAAATGACAAAAATGACAAAAATGACAAAAATGACAAAAATGACAAAAATGACAAAAATGACAAAAATGACAAAAATGACAAAAATGACAAAAATGACAAAAATGACAAAAATGACAAAAATGACAAAAATGACAAAAATGACAAAAATGACAAAAATGACAAAAATGACAAAAATGACAAAAATGACAAAAATGACAAAAATGACAAAAATGACAAAAATGACAAAAATGACAAAAATGACAAAAATGACAAAAATGACAAAAATGACAAAAATGACAAAAATGACAAAAATGACAAAAATGACAAAAATGACAAAAATGACAAAAGTGACAAAAATGACAAAAATGACAAAAATGACAAAAATGACAAAAATGACAAAAATGACAAAAGTGACAAAAATGAAAAAAATGACAAAAATGACAAAAATGACAAAAATGACAAAAATGACAAAAATGACAAAAATGACAAAAATGACAAAAATGACAAAAATGACAAAAATGACAAAAATGACAAAAATGACAAAAATGACAAAAATGACAAAAATGACAAAAATGACAAAAATGACAAAAATGACAAAAATGACAAAAATGACAAAAATGACAAAAATGACAAAAATGACAAAAATGACAAAAATGACAAAAATGACAAAAATGACAAAAATGACAAAAATGACAAAAATGACAAAAATGACAAAAATGACAAAAATGACAAAAATGACAAAAATGACAAAAATGACAAAAATGACAAAAATGACAAAAATGACAAAAATGACAAAAATGACAAAAATGACAAAAATGACAAAAATGACAAAAATGACAAAAATGACAAAAATGACAAAAATGACAAAAATGACAAAAATGACAAAAATGACAAAAATGACAAAAATGACAAAAATGACAAAAATGACAAAAATGACAAAAATGACAAAAATGACAAAAATGACAAAAATGACAAAAATGACAAAAATGACAAAAATGACAAAAATGACAAAAATGACAAAAATGACAAAAATGACAAAAATGACAAAAATGACAAAAATGACAAAAATGACAAAAATGACAAAAATGACAAAAATGACAAAAATGACAAAAATGACAAAAATGACAAAAATGACAAAAATGACAAAAATGACAAAAATGACAAAAATGACAAAAATGACAAAAATGACAAAAATGACAAAAATGACAAAAATGACAAAAATGACAAAAATGACAAAAATGACAAAAATGACAAAAATGACAAAAATGACAAAAATGACAAAAATGACAAAAATGACAAAAATGACAAAAATGACAAAAATGACAAAAATGACAAAAATGACAAAAATGAAAAAAATGACAAAAATGACAAAAATGACAAAAATGACAAAAATGACAAAAATGACAAAAATGACAAAAATGACAAAAATGACAAAAATGACAAAAATGACAAAAATGACAAAAATGACAAAAATGACAAAAATGACAAAAATGACAAAAATGACAAAAATGACAAAAATGACAAAAATGACAAAAATGACAAAAATGACAAAAATGACAAAAATGACAAAAATGACAAAAATGACAAAAATGACAAAAATGACAAAAATGACAAAAATGACAAAAATGACAAAAATGACAAAAATGACAAAAATGACAAAAATGACAAAAATGACAAAAATGACAAAAATGACAAAAATGACAAAAATGACAAAAATGACAAAAATGACAAAAATGACAAAAATGACAAAAATGACAAAAATGACAAAAAGACAAAAATGACAAAAATGACAAAAATGACAAAAATGACAAAAATGACAAAAATGACAAAAATGACAAAAATGACAAAAATGACAAAAATGACAAAAATGACAAAAATGACAAAAATGACAAAAATGACAAAAATGACAAAAATGACAAAAATGACAAAAATGACAAAAATGACAAAAATGACAAAAATGACAAAAATGACAAAAATTACAAAAATGACAAAAATGACAAAAATGACAAAAGTGACAAAAATTACAAAAATTAGAATAATTACAAAAATTTTAAAAATTACAAAAATGACAAAAATGACAAAAATGACAAAAAATTACAAAAATGACAAAAATCCCTAGAAAGGTGACAAGTGTGCCTTTCTATGTTTTGCATATTGGTAACGGGCCACTATCTCTACATGCTGTTTACCGTCCTCCTGCATTCCGCTTTGCCAACTTTGTCGAGAAGCTTGAAAGCAAGTTGTCCCGTAACAGTAAGCACCTCAACTCAATCCTCCTGGGTGATACAAACGTGCCAGTTAACCTGTCGAGCAACATAGTCGGCGAGTATCTCAGAACTTTGGAATCACGCAACTTGTTTGTTGTCAACAACGAGGTCACGCGGCCAGCCAGTGGGAATATACTCGACCATGTTGTATGTTCACAGAGCATCATCGCTTCAACAATGAATGAGACAATCTGCACGGATATAAGCGACCACAACATGATTGTTACCACGCTGTCGAGCAGTACCAACAAAGATGTCCAATTCTTAAGTAAGAGCATCGTCAACCACCACCAACTAAACGCAGAATTCGCAGAAGCGTTGCAGAACATTCCGTCGACAACATGCGCTAACGAAAAGATCAAACTCATAGCCGACAATTACAACGAGATCCGAAATCGTGCCACAAAAACAATAACAATAAGAGCAAAGGTGAAGAGGAACTGCCCGTGGATGACATTCGACGTCTGGAAACTAATGTCAACGAAAGACAAGATTTGGAAGCATTGCAAGCGTCACCCTGCGGACGAACACTCTAAGCATCTTCTAAAAGACATCTCCGGAAGACTGGCAAAGCTAAAAAGTCATTGTAAACGGTCATACTTTCTTCGACTTCTGCAAACAGCATCGCCAAAGCAATCCTGGAAATTCTTGAACGAAGCCCTCGGCCGCAAGTCCAAATCGCACGATAATGTTACGCTCAAGATTGGAAATGAAGTTCAGGTGGATCCAGCACAAGTTTCAAACAGCATCAACGACTACTTCTGCAATATTGGTCCCCAATTGGCTGCTAACATCGCAAGCAATCGAGACATTCAACAGTACAATTCACTTCGTTCGCAACCATCGCCTTCCTTGTTTTTGAGACCGGCAACCGTCTCAGAGGTACTGTTAGAAATCAGCAACTTAGATTCCAACAAATCTCCTGGTGCTGACAATATTACCGTGGACACATTAAAAACACATCACTTGGCGCTCTCCGATATCCTGACAGATATCTTTAATGAAATAGTCGGAACCGGAGTTTATCCCGACGCATTGAAGCTAGCCCGAGTAACTCCTATTTTCAAGTCCGGAGACAGCTCAGACGTTTCAAACTACCGTCCAATCTCAACGCTCTCAGTATTGAACAAAATCCTGGAAAAACTTCTCGTCACCAGGATAAGTGAGTACTTATCGAGATACGACCTTATAAGCCCGCGCCAGTATGGATTCCGAAAAGGATGCAGTACACTAACAGCAACTACTGAACTCCTGGAAGATGTATATGACGACCTGGACAATCGTAACTACGCCGGTGCCCTGTTTTTGGACCTAAGGAAAGCATTCGACACAATAGACCACGCCTTGCTGTTGCAAAAATTGGATTGGTATGGCATACGAGGTCAGCCTCATCGGTTAATTGAGAGCTACATAACAGATCGACAACAATTCGTGTCTCTGAAAGGACACTCAAGTAGCAAAAAATTCATTACAACGGGAGTACCACAAGGGAGTAACCTAGGTCCGCTGATGTTTCTAGTTTTTATCAACGATCTTCTACAACTGAACCTACATGGCAAAGTTCGGCTCTTTGCAGATGACACCATAATATCATATAGTCACTCCAACCCCCTCCAGATTGTGGAATGGATCGGTAATGACCTGCAAGTCCTTCAGCAATACTTCGATTGTAACCTGCTTTCGCTCAACCTATCAAAAACATCGTACATGTTGTTCAACTCCGGTCGTCGCTCCATACCACAGCTGCCATTAATCCGTATAGGTAATACGATTATTGAACGAGTGCGCCAGTTCAAATATCTGGGATTACTTCTGGACGATACTCTATGCTGGTCACCCCACATAGAGCAACTGAAACGAACACTCGCTCCGGTCTGTGGTGCAATATGGAAAATATCAGCGTTTATTCCTACGCACTGGCTGAAAAACGTTTACTTCGCGCTTTTCCACTCGAGGTTACAATACCTAGTATCGCTGTGGGGCAAAGCATGTAAAAGCCGCCTCAGGGAACTGCAAACCATGCAAAACCGTGTCCTCAAGACTATCTTCAAGTTGCCTTATTTATATCCTTCTGAGTTGTTATATGGCATGAACAACTCGATACTTCCAATACGAGGTGCCCAGGAATTCCAAACGTTAATGTTCACCCACAAACTCCTGACAAGCAGAGAATCCCACCACAATTTGCGCCTCGAGAGAATGGCGTCGCACCGCTTGTCCAGAAACGCAAATCATCTCCGCCTATCCCGTGTAAGGACGGAATACGGGAAAAAGAAACCCAGCTACTTTGCCAGTAAACTCTACAACAATCTGCCAGAGACCCTGAAACGGTCTTCAACGCCCTCGCGATTCAAAGCGCAACTGTTATCGATCTGCAAGCAGAACATAAACCGCTTCCTCCGCTAAAAAATTATTTGTGCCACACGTCTTATTAATATCATCTTTTCGCTCTCGCCCCTCCACCTAGCCCACCGCCGCCCAAACGCCGCTCCAAACCACCGCCACCCACCCGCCGCCCGCCACCTCCCATCAGAAACGCACCACCGCAGCAGCCACAAAAAGCTACGAATATGTATAATACAAGTGTAACACCCTATTTATTATATTGTATAAAATTGTGAAATAGCAAATGAAAAGTGCCAAGCACTCCTTCACAGAGCATTATCTCGCTCACTGGAGTGCTCATACATATTTTGGAATACCTAATATTGTAAACGAATTGTTAAAATTGTTAGAGGCTTGAGAGAAGCTTAACTCCAGCGGGCTTTCCCTGTCCGAGGAAAAAATAAATAATAATAATAATAATAAAAAACTTTTGAGACTTTTCTGTGATTTCGACCAAGGCATAGTTTCCATTTTAATATAGAGAATGCACATTAAAAAATGTGATTTTTTCTTATTTTTTACTCATGGTTGGAAGATATCCTAATGGAATACTTTCCTGATACACCAAAAACAAAACTTAAAGACCTGACAGCAATGCACCACACACATCAGAAGAAATAAATATCACGGAAGTATATCGCTTTCATGATCACGACGTGGAAAAAGTCAAGTGAAACCCTATCACCGAAATCTACCTTTATGCTTATCTCACCTATACGTCAATCATCCCCCGTTCTTCAACTCCAGGAGCCCTTTCAAACTGAGTTGAATGCACCCCGACGCCTGCCGTCGGCCTGGCGTCGCGTCGTCTCTGTTGTTTGGGCGGGTTCGATTATTTTCCGCAAGCCGCCGGAAAAGTCAATACCACTCAAATCAAGAAAAAACCCGCCGTAACGAGAAACATTTTATTTTGATAGATCACTCACGGGTTCATTCACTCAGCTTGTCGATTGGATTTCGCCTTAAAAAGATAGGAACGAGGAAACACCCTTCGAAAGGAAACCGGAAAACGTGTAGAATTTCCGCCTACATAACAACAACAACAACAAACGGGTGGCGCTCGGCTTTTCCGAGGATTTTCCTTCCAGTGGTAACGAGTAAAAAAGGGGCAAAAAAAGTTCACCTGTACGTAAAGTGTGAAGAAGATTTTATACAAGCTGACGGTGTGTTTTGGTTTGTGTGCGTCTTTGTCAGGAAAAGTGCTGCGGAAATCCATTTTTCACTCAATTTACTCGAGCGCTGGGTTTTTCCTGTGTGAATTCGGCAGAAAGGCTGGGTTTATGACACTTGGGGGGGAAAGGTGCAAAGAGAATGAGCTCGAGTTTTCCCTGCAATGGAATTTTCGGTTATGCTTTCTGTAGGTCTGTTTGACGATTTCCGGTTAGGAAATATTAATTAAATTTCGATCTTAAAGAAGAATTTTGTTTAACTTTCTTTTTTGAAATATTGGTATTTTTCATTTTAATTAAAGTTGAGATTTGTTGTTCGACCGGTTTTCAAAAATAAAAAAAAACTATGTGACAATTACATTTAAAACAATTTTTTCTGAAAACTGGAGTGCGAAGGTTTTGTCTGTATAAAATTGGATTTGGTGAAAACCATATATTTATTTAACAAGAGACGCTGAAAGTTATGCAAATTATTTTCCAGATTTCAAATTAAAATAGATGGATATTGTAAAATTGATTTGGCTCCTGCAGAACGACTTTCCGATGGAAATTCCCCAAAGCTAAAAGTAGAAAAAAGACTCAGGGTATCAGAAGAATTCAAGCAAAAAAAAACAGTGAGCTCACCCTCTCCAATTAACCTGTCCGGGGATCTTGGTCAGAAGAGGAGAGGGCAAAATGTTGATCCTTTTTTATTGGAAGCTGACAGTTGATGTAGTGGTCGATCGAAACATTGCCAGTCAGTTGCAAACGAGAGGGCACAACATCTCGTGCAGTGCGCCAACTGAAAAAGGCGAGCTGACAGAATAATTTATCATCCTCTGGTCTAATTTTGTATTATTCATTCTTCCATATTTCTCTTTCCCCCACGAAAAAAACATCAACAACAACAAACAACACAGGGAGCTTTGTACGGTGGCATCCTCTCGTTGGCACTTGTCATCTTCATCGGAATTATGGCACAAATCAACGGTGAACCGGTCGTTCCGTTGCCATCTTCCCTGGATGGTTGTAACTGCACTCAGAACCAGGAACAGCAGCAGCAGCAAATACACTACGATAGCTATTCATCCGTGGTCCTGTCATCGATTCTGGGCGGACATGACGATGTCGATGGAACTGGAAGGACGATTCTGACCCGCTTCGATGGTCCCGTCAGTATGGCCCTGGTGGCCGCCGGTAGCTTGTCAACTGCTACTTCTGGTGATCTAGGACTTCCGGCGGCGAGTGGCAGTGCTGCTTCCATGATGCAAATTATGTCCCGGTAAGTGCCAACTACTGTCTGTCTGTCTGTCTGTCTGTGTGTGTGGGGAGCTTTTTGAAGCACCAGCTAATGATAATTTCTATGCGAAGCGACTATGACGACTCGGCCATCATCAGAGAGAGAGAGAGCCTATACCAGCGGTCGAAAACCTGTAGTTTTTTAGAAGTATGGTTGCGGCTCTTTAGTTCCATGCCAAGAAATTATCAAAGAATAACGTTTTTGCCGTGGCTTATGTTTAAAACATTAATTTCTAAAAGCATTTATCGCTTTGAGTTCAAACTTTTTACCCGATTTTTACTATCACCACTGGTTTTAGTAAAAAGGTAATCTTCTCTCAGTTTCTGTAACAATACAAGGTATCAGGAGCAGTAGGTTGTTAGCCTAAAGTCCCTATCCCGCGATGGGGCTGCCATCTTGGACTTAGCTGGCGGGAGCCGCATTTCATAAATTCAGCCGCTTGCTGCAAGACAGACGCTGTTTGAGCCGCCCCTGACCTGGGGAACAGACGCTCGGTTGTTGTTGCACGCCGCCCCTGACCTGGGGAAGAGACGCGTGCGGCCACCTTCTCAGTCTGCATGCGACCAAAGCATCCACCGGGGTTGGGTACCCGATCTCCGCTTAGGTTACTCGCACCCCAGCCGGCACCGCGGGGAGGTAGAGATAGGAGTTGTGAATAAGAGGTGAAGACGCTGGCTCCGGATCGCCAGCAGTGGAGATCTTTTATCTCAGCCCTATGCGCCGGTCAATCGGCGCTGGACCCTTAGGTAGGTAGGTTTTAGTGATATGTCGTTTGAAAAATCGCAAATCAATACCTTCCTGCAAAATCAATCAAACACAAACAAAGGAAACATATCTTACCTTTCGGCAACTCATGGGATTCGAACCCAAAAGTTTTCTTGCCGATACCGGGTATCGAACCCAGTATGCCTGGCATACCAAAACCAGACTCGCGCCAGTCTATTCGCTAGACCACATCCGATTCGGCGCTATCTGAAAGTGATACATTTTTGTATTGCATAAAACTCAAACCATTTGTTATTCCTCTTCGGAATAAATTTCAACATCATCTATAAGTAGTCGAATTACAAGCTAAGTTTGTACTTGAGTTAATTTTCAGCTTGGTGTTTAATGACGGCTCATATGTAGATCTCGGATTCTGTTGAAGACGCACGTAGGTCACAACTTTTTCTTTGGACAAAAAGTTGTTTGCTCTGAAGACAACATCGAACATTTCCGTCATATAAAAGCCGTTTAGAAGCCGTCGAGCGATATCAAAATACGTTTTTTGTGAATGCTTGGGGAAGAATATCAACGAAAAAGAAATTACTGTAGCTATTTATTGAAAGTTGCGTGAATATAAATATGGATTATTACTTTCAACACATTTTTAAATGCTGTTGCATCCTTGCGCCAAAACGCTTCCTGTCAAATAAAGTTTTTTCTTTCAATATAATTCAGCATCAGCGCATAAAACATAAAGCATAATAAAATGTTGAAAACAATATCTTGTCTCAATAATTTACCTGAATGGATTGTATCGTCACCGGATTTGAACTACTATTTAGACTTCAATAGCTGGGAAGTTAGAAGACGTGGAGCATTCAAAGTTGGACCCATTTAAAAAAGCTTGGTGAAATATTGGTACGAAATGCCGAACTAAGTCGCGCTTCCGGCTTGCAAAGACTTCGAAAAGCATCTATGGGCTTTTATCAAACACCTAAGTGAAACATTTGAACTAGAACATAGTTTGTAACTTTAGTACTTAGATTATATTGACATTGATTTCAAATAGAAATAATAGACTGTTTAATTTTTTTTTTTTGTTTCGATTATAGTCGTTTTACCATCTTTATGGCATTCGCGACTTTATCAACGTTACAGTTGGCGGATCGTTATTGAAAAACTTATCCGGTACAACTGTGTTCGATGTTTACTCTTGGGCTCGAACTCGCGGACATCGGCTCAGGAGACAACAGACTTGCCAACTGAGCTATATCTCAAGCCCTAATAGACTGTTTAAGTTTTATGCAATAAACAAAGAATATCACTTTCTAGTTGCCACTTTGTAAATTGTGAAATTCTCAGAAGGTAGAACATCTCGGAAAAATCTGAGGTTTTTTGGTTGAACGGAGGATTATAAATTATCGCAAAATTAACGCAAACTAATAAAAAATCTGACAAAAATTTGAATTCAGAACACCAAACATTTAAAAAAATCGGCCTTAGAACATTTAACAGAGTTGTCATTCCTTCATGTTATTTGAAATCTAGAACTTAAGTAGGTTTGCACCAAAGTGAAGCTGGCTGGTCTTCTAAATTTCTAAAGTTTATATTTGAGTGGGAAAAAGACAAACAAATTAAAAACTGTAATAATTTGGAATAAATTTGACCAAAACTTGTTTTCAACATAATTGCGTATTTCTTAAATCTCACAAAATGAATAAGAAACTCATTCTCCATAATTCGTGTCCTCTGGAAATTGATAATCGAAATTTTCAAAAAATGCTTTGGATTTTTTTCTCTTTTAGGGTTTAAAGAGAAAATGAAAAAAAAACTGCAAAAGGAAATTTTTTATGTGAACCAACTTCAATACTAAAGAAAATTATTTTTATTTTAAAATCAGATTTCAAATCAAAATCACTTCAAAATCAAATAAAACTTAAATGGGGTGAGAAACTCAGCTATCGAAAACTGTTTCTAATTTTTAAAATGACAAAAGATTCACGTCAGTTGAATGAGAGAATCATAAAGAAAATTAAATAAAACGGGGAATAAAAAAAATTTGAATTTTAAAAAATGGAATTCCTCAATTAGATTCTAAGTTTTGAATTGCTGCACAACATGTTTTTCAAATAATTACATTTGTATCGACACAAAGATATAAATATTTTGGTATGATATAAACAAAAAAATTGTACTCAACAATCGTTGAAATCTAAATTTCGATTCAATCTTAACATGAATGCCAGAAAAAGGAGTTCAAGGCAATTAATCAAAATTCTAGGCGTAGTTTTTTTGCACCACTCAATGCTTCGGTAAAACTTATCAGAATGGGGTTACGATTAATAGTGGCAGATGTGCCTTGATTAGAGAGAAGTGTCGCATAATAATAATAATAAAAAACAATAATTAAATTGTTTCAGATGAATCGAAAAATGAAACGTGAAAAATCATTTAGAAGAGATTTGTATAATATTGGATCTATAAAATAAAAAAATAATCAATCTGCATTACCTTCAATTCAACGGAAAATTCATGATGGAAAACAATACTGCAGACTACAAATATTGACTTGAAAACCATATTTATGGCTAATTAACCCTTCGTTTTAAACTAATAAACTAAAAAATAGCGAAACCAGTAGTTTTATCTCTTTCTCCAATGCTTAATTGCTTCCTCTTAGTTTCCTTAACCTTATGTAGTACCACAGAAAGCTAACGTTTCTCAATAAAACTACGATTACAGTGTTAACAAACAGGAAAAAAGGGAAAAAATAGAGAAAAAGGTATACAGTAAGCTTTCACAAAGAGCATTAAAAAACAATTCGATTGTAAGTAGGGTAAACCAATTTTTATATTTTTTGCATAATTTTGTTACAATAAAATAATTTAAAAATTCGCAGATGATGATGCTAATCAGCATCGAAACGATGGACTTATCAGAACATCGTTTTTTAAATTAATTTTGACTTTTTGAATTCTACAATGAAATTTATATTTTCAGAGTTAAGCTTCATACATTTATTCTTAGTGAAAAATCAAATTTTATAATCTTACAAAAAATGTTTCGTTTATTTAAATCAAATCTCTTGTTTAGTAGTATAGTTTGAAACAAAAATTAACAAATAAATGTTTAAGAACATCCTTGAAATATTCTCTGGCTTACTTTATGTTTTGATGTTTTAATGCTTATTTTATTTTAAGTATCCAATGAAGTAAAAATTCATGAAACTCATTATTTTGTCCATCACGTCTAATTTTGGTGAGAAGGCATATTAATTTTTTTAAATTTATCAGTTTTTAGAAGATCCTGTCGTTGATAAATTTTTAAACTAAGAAAGCTACAGAATGAACAAAAACTGATTTCAAATCAATTAAATATTTTTTGTCAATAGAGGTTTTTGAATAAGCCTAAATATTGAAGTTCTAGAAAAACATTACGATAAATAAATAAAATCTTACGTTCGTAGGAAGTTTTATGAAAATAATTAAAACCATTCCGGACCTCACTCAATGTTATTAGGATATTAAAAAAATTCAATTTATTTTACAACCTACATGAAAACTAGAAAACGTTTTATTTTGGGTACTTTTTAGAAAACATTTAAGTTTCAATTCGGTTTAAAGCTTATTCGGAAAATTCTTGTTTTTTTAGAAAAAAAAAATCAAAACGCCTTCAACCACTTTCTTTAAAATGAAATTCACTCTCGGTCTTGATCATTAATTTAAAACCTTTTTTCTTTTTATTTTTATCATATTTTCGTAATATTTTACCGTATTGCACACACTTTTTTCGTGAGTTTCATTTCAATGCCAGGGAAGAAGGAGGCTATATGCGCCTATTACGCAGAAAACTAATTTAATCGAATATGTGCCTTCAATCGTGCG
Source organism: Uranotaenia lowii (assembly GCF_029784155.1). Taxonomy (NCBI): domain Eukaryota; kingdom Metazoa; phylum Arthropoda; class Insecta; order Diptera; family Culicidae; genus Uranotaenia; species Uranotaenia lowii. The sequence goes on along the minus strand of NC_073693.1, from coordinate 4,156,246 downwards.
GGCTGAATGCGCCTATTTTCTGTATTTCAAACAATCTTCTTATATATAAAAATGGAGGTGTTTTCTTTGAAACACCATCAGGTATAAACGGACGGTCGGAATGGAGTGAAATTTGGTATCCGAGGGTTTTTCGGGCCAGAGATGGTTGTATCATATTTTTTAGAATCTTACTTTTTATGGAAGGGGGGCTCCCATACAAACTCAACTAGAAATGGAACACAACTCGAACAACTTGAAGACGATTTTCTTGAAAACTGATTCACGAGCTCGAAGAAGTTAAAGATGTGTAGATGAATTGAACATTTTCTAACGATTTATTAAGTAACAGGTAATACCAAGTTTACTATCTGTTCAGTGAGCGTTTTTTAATTTCGCTCGAGAACGCTCACTGAATAAGTTGCTATCGAAATACCGGTATCTGAACTTTTCTTATACCGTGGTTGAATTAAAGGGAATCTTTCGATTGCTTTGATTCAGTGGAATTATTCAACCAAATAGGCTTACAATACATACTAGTGCAAAATCAGCTGTTATATTTTTGGCACCCTGGAATTTGTGATTTTTGTTGCGTTTGGCAGAAAAATGCGGCTCATTCCAAATTTAAGTATTTATGAAAACTAGGTGTCTCCGCAACAAATTTTGTTCCGGAGATCATCAGAATATGTTCTTACAAAATGCAAATTATTTCTCCCATAAAAAACAATACATTATCTTTTGTAACTCTACACAAAAACACAAATACATACAAACCAAGAAGGTATAAATATAACAAATTTTGTACAAGAACTCTTGAATTATAATTGTCACTCTAAAACCACGCGTTTTTTACTACGTCGTACCGGAATTTCACTAAGCTAAGTCCCAAATTAAGTGTAAAGTTTTCTGAGACTTACAATTACGGGAACCATAAATTTCCCAGTAAATCGTCGGTTACAGTGCGCGGATATTGTCGCTAACATTCTGGTGCCGAAACCCGGGAAGAAATTCCCAAAAATTGTGCTGGAAGAGCAACCACGTGTAGTGAAGTTACGGTTCCTCATAATCCTAGCCCGAACTTACCAATTGTCGTCGGTGCTAGTTCTTTATTCGGTACCGTTGATTAATTCGCGATAGGATTGCAAGAATCCAGCTTAGTGTTGCTGCCACTGTAAAATTGTGAAATTTCGAGAAAAAAGTGGTTAAAAGAGTGATATTGGCTCAAAAAATGGCTCCCTCGAAGAAAGTCGTGAGGAAGAATACGTTGCCATTAGAAACGCTGATTCGCAGAAGAAATAATATTCTTGGATCTGCTAAATTGATCCAGGAGTTTGACTCCAATTACGTTGTGGAACAAGCAAATCAAGTTCCAGTGCGAATCGAGCGTTTAGATGAGCTATGGGATCGCTTCGAAAGCGTCCAGGAAGAAATCGAGCTAATGGAAGGTGAAGAAGAAGTGTTCGCAGAATCTCGACAAACATTTCAGACTCTGTACTATGAGCTGAAAGCATCTCTCAATAGTAAAATTCCGAGATCTGCATCACCTGTCCTTAGCCGAAGAATTCCCAAAAGTGTTGTGCCCCCTGTGAACCCCACTCTGTCCGTGAAACTTCCTGAACTAAAACTCCCTGAATTCCACGGGAATCCCGAAGAATGGATCGAGTTCAGAGATCTTTTCAAATCAGTGATCCATATGAACAATCTGATATCTCCTGTGCAAAAATTGCACTATTTGCGTGGTTCCTTGAAGGGTGAAGCCTCTCGTATTATATCCTCAATCGCGATCTCTGCCGACAATTACGCGATTGCGTGGAAAGCTATTTGTGATCGATACGAGAACAAAAACTTTCTCATCAAGCGTCATATGTCAGCCATTTTGAAAATCCCCGCAATTAGGCGGGAATCTGCCGTTGGGTTGGCTGAGCTAGCTGATGAGTTCAACCGACACGTGGGAATTCTCGATAAGTTGGAGCATTCTAGTGAACACTGGAACTCATTCCTCGTTGAGCATTTGAGTACCTTACTCGATGAAAAGTCCCTTATGGAGTGGGAAACACAGTGCCAAGATCAGGAATCTCCCACTTACTCCCAGTTGTATGAGTTCATCCATAAGAGGTCTCGAATGCTCCAAAAGTGTAAAGTGTTAACCAACACGAACACAAGTGTGCAAATGAAGAACACTAGAGGAAAATCCTCTGCATCTCATGTCGTGTCGGAAAATGTTATGAAGTGCCTAAGTTGTAAGCAGGCACATCAACTCTCGCAGTGCCCCACTTTTCTCAAGCTTACTCCGAACTCTCGTCTAGACTTTGTAAAAACCCATCGTCTTTGTATCAATTGCTTGAGAAGTGGGCACTTAGCGAAAGACTGTCGCAGTAGTGTGTGTAGAAGTTGTGCGAAGAAACATCATACATTGGTTCATCTCCCCCCTCGAAACTTTAATGGCATAACTTCTAAAGCAGTAAATGAAAGTGAGACTCCACAAACCTGCATAGCTGTGTCGACTGCTGTGACTACCAACACGTCATCAACACAATCGTTCTCGGTATCGCGAGCACCGCCGGTGGTGCGATCGTGTGCATCAAATTCGTCGTCGCCGGTTACCCACACCCGATCGAGTGGTGAATCGTCGTTTGGTTTGCTCTCACGGTCGGGAGAGCAGGTTGTCGAATGCCCTCCTCTCGCGTCGCAGCAATATTCGTCGCCATTCGAAAATGAACCACCTTCCCCCCAAGAACATCCCACATCACTCACACAAGTCGCTTCTCCGGAAAATGCCACTATATTTCTATCTACCGCTCTGGTGCGAATATTGGATCGCCACGGTAATTATCACCTCGCACGCGCTTTACTCGATAGTGGATCGCAATCAAATTTTATATCCGAATCGTTATGTCAACGTTTGGATTTGAAGCGCAACAAAATCAACTTACCCATCTGCGGTATCGGACAAGCAACAGTTAATGTCCATTACAAAGTGCATGCAAAAATCACTTCTCGTTTTAATCAAACCAAATTTACACTCGACTGTCTCGTTTTGCCAAAACTAACGGTTTGTTTGCCCACTCGAAACGTTAATATTTCTGACTGGAAAATTCCTCGCAACATTTCTCTTGCTGATCCGAAATTCAATATTACCCACGGAATCGATCTATTAATTGGCACTGAACTGTTCTTCTCGCTTCTCGAATCACACCAAATCCTCCTAGGCGACGGACTGCCATTGTTACAGCGCACAGTTCTGGGGTATGTAGTTTCCGGAAAATCGATTTCCCAATCCGTGAACACCTCGATATGCAACACCGCCATAATGCAGCCACCGGACTTAAACGAACAACTCGAACGCTTTTGGCAAGTGGACAATTTCGACGTCGGAAAAGCGTTAACCGCGGATGAAAAGGAGGTAGAAACGCACTTCGAAAAAACGTTTTCGCGGAGTAACGACGGCCGATATGTGGTTCGACTACCTCTTCGCGATGAACTAGTTCCATTGTTGGGTGACTCATACAGCACAGCTGTTCGTCGTTTTTTGCTATTGGAGAAGAGGCTGTCAGCTGATCAGCTATTGCGAGAAGATTACGAGAAGTTTATGCAGGAGTATGTGATGTTGGGCCATATGGAAGTGTGCCGTCGCGTCGCGGGCCCGCAGTTCTTTCTTTCGCACCATGCAGTGCGACGCCCTGATAATACCACCACCAAAACACGAGTCGTGTTCGATGCCAGCTGCAAGGCATCGGGTCAGCTGTCCCTGAACGACGTTCTCCACACAGGCCCGACGGTACAAGCGGCTCTTCTATCTACAGTTGTCAACTTTCGAAAGCCGAAGTATGTCTTTACAGCAGACATAGAAAAAATGTTTCGCCAAGTATGGGTGCATCCAGACGATCGAAAATATCAACAGATCATTTGGCGAAAAGATCCTTCCTTACCCCTCCAAGTCTACCAACTCAAGACTGTAACATACGGTCTAGCCGGTTCACCGTATCATGCGGCGCGCGTTCTCAACCAGCTTGCCACCGATTATCATCATGATTACCCCCTCGCCTCCTCAATTGTAAAGCATCGAACATACGTGGATGATACATTAGCCGGATATGATGATTTAGCCGAAGCAACCGAAGCCTGTCGTCAACTTGTGGAGATGCTGAAAATAGCTGGTTTTACTTTGCGCAAGTGGTGTAGCAATCATCCAAAGGTTCTTGAATATGTCCCCGAAGAGCTTTGGAATCATTCGTCGCAGACCGAGATCGGTCGATCCACAACAACAACAAAAACTCTTGGCCTTTTGTGGAACCCTCAAACAGATACATTCAGCTTTAAAATTCCGTCGTTGTGTACCGCCAACCCAGTTACGAAACGTGTGGTAGTATCCGAAATGTCGCAATTGTATGACCCCATGGGTCTCGTCGGTCCTGTAGTAGTCAGCTGTAAAGTGTTTGTGCAACGGCTGTGGGCTGCAAGTGTCGAGTGGGAAGCTCCACTTTCCGAAGACGATCGTTCCTGGTGGAATGAATTTCGGGATAGTATACAAGATCTCCAACGTCTCTCTATCCCCCGTCGTGTTTTGGCTAACGTCGATAATGAGAACACATTGCATTGTTTCTGTGATGCGTCGGAACGTGCCTATGGATGCTGTGTGTATGTGGTAAGCAAGGGATCAGATGATCGTACTCATAGCCAGCTGTTGATCGCTCAGTCTCGCGTCGCACCTCTTCGTAATCTGACCATTCCGAGACTTGAGCTATGTGCGGCAGTTCTAGCCAGCCAGATGATGGAAAAAGTACGGACAACAACAGAATTCGATGGACTAACGGTGTTTTGGTCCGACTCAACTGTCGTGCTACACTGGATTCGATCTCCACCCCCAGATTGGAAGCCTTTCGTATCGAATCGAATTGTCGAAATACAGAGGTCAACATAAAATTCCCAGTGGAGACACATTCGCACCGATGTCAACCCAGCTGATATCCTTTCTAGAGGGGCATGGCCCTCCCAGATTCTCGACAACGATCTTTGGTGGCATGGACCAGACTTTCTCGTGGCCGCTCCGGAGTTCTGGCCACCCGTTTTACCAACCTCCAACCTTCAGTCTGTGGACCGAGACGAGATGAACATTGAAAAGCGTCAACGTTATACTGTCGCAATGTTGGCTACTGCAATAGATGACTCGTTGCTCTCACGATTTGCCGAACTCAGCCGACTGCTGAAGGTCGTAGCCTGGTGCCTTCGTTTCTACCACAATTTTCGCCTGCCAGTTGGTTTTCGTCGTGCTGGAGTTTTGACTCCATCGGAAATTGAAGACGCATTGAAAGCTTTGATCCGTCTCGAACAAGCTAGTGGCTTCCAAGCAGAGCTGCATCAAGTACAAGTGAGTAAACAAACAAGCACTCCTTTAGAATTTCATGCCAAATCGCCTCTCAAGGGCATGAATATTCTTTACGACAGCGAAGGATTTTTACGTTTGGACGGTCGATTGCGCAATTTGAACAAATCGTTCGATTCCAAACACCCATACATTCTCCCAGCCAACGGAAAACTAAGTTTGCTGCTGGCACGCTCATTGCATCTGCAAACTGCTCATTCAGGACCATCTCTCCTACTCGCAACGATGAGGCAGCGCTTTTGGCCCTTGCAAGGCCGAATCCTAGTCCGCAAGATAGTCAGAAATTGCGTGATTTGTTTTCGCTGTCGACCAACACTAGCACACCAACAAATGGGTCCTCTACCGGCAGTGCGACTTACTCCAGCTCGAGTATTTTCCAGATGTGGTCTGGACTACTGCGGGCCATTTAACGTTCGTCCGTTGTACGGGAGGGGGGCAAGCCTAAAAATGTACGTCGCGGTATTCGTTTGCCTTTCGGTTAAGGCAGTTCATTTCGAGATCGTCCCGAATCTAACGTCGTCTGCGTGTATAAATGCGATCAAACGGTTCGTGGGTCGCCGCGGCCGGTTACTCGAATTGCATTGCGACAATGCAACCACCTTCATCGGCGCTAACACCGAAATGAAGGCAATTCGTCAGCAGTACTTGCAGCAGTTCCGCACGAATCAATGGGACACCTATTGTCTTGATTCGGGCATCTCGTTCCACTTCATTCCGGCTAGATCCCCACATTTTGGTGGACTGTGGGAGGCGGGGGTTAAGTCATTCAAATACCATTTTCGTCGCATATTCGGAGGACGATCGTACACCTACGATGAGTTCTCGACAGCTGTAGGCCAAATAGAAGGTACCCTCAACTCTCGGCCTCTCATCCCCCTCACAGATCACCCTCACGACCTTGAAGTGATGACGCCAGGACATTTCATCATTGGGGAACCGTTGTTCTCAATCCCCGAGCCCGAAATAGCAGAACCGGTGAAAAAGCTGACTAGACTACAAAAAACACGTCGATTCCAACAACAACTCTGGAAGCGCTGGTCCAGAGATTACGTTAGCCAACTTCAACAGCGATCCAAATGGCGACAGGCGGTCAAAAATGTCGACGTGGGAAATCTCGTCCTTCTGCGACACGACAATCTACCCACGTACCAATGGAACCTCGGCCGAGTAGACGAAACGATCAAAGGCGAAGATGTGCTGGTGCGCATAGTGCTGGTCCGAACTGCGCGTGGTGTGTTCCGCCGAGCTATTACCGAAATCTGCGTGCTGCCGGTCGATACTGCTGACGGTGACGACATCGATGCTGAGGAAGCTGGAGACCAAGGAGGTGCTGCGATTCAAGAAGGTTGAAACGGACGGTTTCAACGGGGCCCGGTATGTCTCCGCAACAAATTTTGTTCCGGAGTTCATCAGAATATGTTCTTACAAAATGCAAATTATTTCTCCCATAAAAAACAATACATTATCTTTTGTAACTCTACACAAAAACACAAATACATACAAACCAAGAAGGTATAAATATAACAAATTTTGTACAAGAACTCTTGAATTATAATTGTCACTCTAAAACCACGCGTTTTTTACTACGTCGTACCGGAATTTCACTAAGCTAAGTCCCAAATTAAGTGTAAAGTTTTCTGAGACTTACAATTACGGGAACCATAAATTTCCCAGTAAATCGTCGGTTACAGTGCGCGGATATTGTCGCTAACACTAGGTTTTTGCTTTTATGATTTAAAAGATTGCTGACCCCTGTCCTGGACAGTCCAAGTCCAGTGGCATGTACCACTGCAGCAGTGAGTGGTCCACGTAGTAGGATGGAACCCTGGGAAACGGCTATCCCGTGAAATTTACCTCTCTTTTGTGATTAATGGCAAGCGGAAGCTATTGGCTGTTCCGCCACGCGGCCACACAGTCGGAATCGAATGGGCGAACTCGTTCGTTTCTGTGGGTATTTTTTTCCTGCTCTCCTCTCCAGTTGTTGGACCAAAGCACGTTTCGGAAACAGTTGCACATTAGTATTAGATGCTGTAAATGGCTGCACTCGGAAAACTAATCACCAAATGGAAACTGAATATCATTGACGACGGCTTGGTGATGGGCTATTCACTGCACTGCACAATCCACTAAAAGGGTGAGCACTAGACCGAGTTATGTTTGTGGTAAAATACTTCTGGGTGACTGTAGCCGGAAGTTGTGTGAAAATTAAAGCTCCCGTTCGATGTATCAGTTACTTTGTGGCTATTTCAAACATATATGGGGCGCTAGATCGCTTTCTATACAAATTTACAAATTCATAGATTTGTACCGATCCATTCTGTCCTGTTTTAGGGCAATGAGTTTTAATTTTTATTCAGAAAATTGTATAGAAAAACAAAACTTATCCTTCAAAAATCACCAGAGGCGTACTGGAAGGATATAAAAATTATAACTTTGTATAGTAAATGTTCCTTAGTGCTTGCATTACATTTAATATAAACAAACCATAATCCAGAAAAGATAGTCAATATTATGCTTAAAGGATTTGTTCGTTTTTTTTTGCTATTTTAAAAGCTTATTTTGAAGAATAATAAAAAAAAATACAAGAGGATTCTTTGCAAAGCCAATTACAAATTTTATTTAGAGAACCTTCGTAGCTTACCTGAGTTTTCTGGCTAAGTTATAATGTAAAAATTTCTTGTACCTTACAAATCCGCATACCAAATTGAATTATGTTGAGTTAATTTCGGATTCGTCAAAATCATCATATATTTTACGCTGATACTTGGTTACCCGAAAGGTATCAAATGATAGATAGGAGCGGTCTAATGACTGAAATAGATAATCACTGAACTGTTAATCGAACATTCCGAGTTTATATTTGGTTGGATAAATATTCCTAAAATTGCTAATTCCTACAAAAAAAAACTCCTTGCGACCTTTTCCGGGAAAAAAATTTTCCTTCTAATCCAACCTTACAAACACACATACTTACAACCGGTCGAAATCATGTCACCGTTTGCATAATTTCCGGTTGCGTTCGTGTCGCCAAGTTTTGCCAGCAGTGACCGCCTGACCGGCTAAGCCAAGTTAGGGCTGACTGGGATTTTTTTTTCGCTTAGCTTTGCCTCCTTCTTTCTTCAACGTTAGAAGTGGTTAACTCGTAGCTAGTTAATTGCGAATAAACACGAATCGGAAGTTGTACGTCGACACTCGGAGTTGAGTTGGGCTGTTGAAGTTCGTAATAGTAGCTGAATCCGAAAGTTAAGCTTTGGATCCGAAGATAATTATTAGTATAATAAGTAGCTTGGCGAATATCATGCTTGGGCAGGTTTGCTTTTCAATGAATGAGCGTTAGTTCAAAATTAGCTTCATGCTATTAACTATCTTGAGTTTTGATTTTGACCACAAAAGACCTAACTTTAGGATTTTGTTCCTTCTAATGAAATTATTTTATCAGCTAGATCGGTGAAATTTTATATCCTTTGGGAAAGAATATTTAAGAATTTAATGAATATAGACGGATAGAAGATTAGAATAAGGTGAAAGATGTTGAAAATGAGCGGGAAGGGTAATTTTAATTTGAAAAAGTTTTCATCACATTTCATCATTTTGTTCCTCACGGGCCTACTACCTTGCAGTGGTTGATACTGATAGAGTTGTAGCAATCACCACACAATAGTAGGCCTAGCGTGGTTCGTCCCACAAGCGGAAACTTGCAGTACGACCGAACAAAAAGCTGAAATGTGATCGCTCAGAAAAGCTCCAAATACGACCGAGACACATTTATCGATAGATAAATTCCTTCTAATAATAATCTACTTTTCATGCATCAAGTTCACGGCGTCTTTGACAATTTTTAAGAGGAGACTTTACCCTATCAAACGCACTTTTCAGGGAAAAAACGATCAGAGGATCTGGAACAACTTATTTTTTTGAAGATTTTGAAACAAAATACACGAGCAAAATTTTCATGTTTTCCATAGTAATTTTTCCTAAGAAAATTAAATTTTACAATTTTGAGCTTAGAAATGTTAAGATTTCTTCAATAATAGATAATAATTTCAACATTTTTTATAGAAAAAAAATTAATCAATAATTTCAGAAAAAATGTTAAATTTTGAAGATAATTTTAGAACAAACATTAAAAAGTATCATCTAGAATCAGCCTAAAAATGAACACTGTAGGAAATTAACAAAAGCATGACAATAAAGGTGTATGTATTTTCAATTATGATTTTCAAATAAATAATGCTGGTTATGTGCGTTTTAAATTCAAAAATCATTTTAAATGTGAATTTAAGAAACATTTCAATGCTTTTTGAAAGTTTTTCAAACACGTTGTGTTAACCTATGATGATTTATATGAAAAAATATGCTCGAAACCAATGCCATGCGTACGAGGGGGGGGGGGAAGGGGGGGGACATTTAGGGTTTAACCCCCTCATCCCCTCCCATGGATATTTTTTCCAAGTACAATTTTCGGATCAAGTTATGAATTTAGCGTAGTAAAACATTTAAGTGTTAACAAACAGAAAACTGGACCGCCATCGGCGGAATTTAATCCGTTAGTACTTTTCGCCTAACTTATTTTTAATTGTTAATTTTGGTTAATAGTTCAATAAAGCTTCTGTAGAGAAACTTAAATGTACAATAATTTTTTTATATAAACTATTTTTTTAAACCGTTAAAAATAAATTTTAATCAGTTAAGAAATTTCTGACTTTTTTGACAAAACTTTAGAACATTACAACAAATTTTTAATATAATGGTTTTAAGTCAACTATCAAGTTTCCCCAAGATTTTTAAAATAGTTTTAGACTAATTTGAATTTTAGATAAATTTTTTAAGCAAAAATCAAATCGTTTAACAAGCTTCCACAAATTTGTTAAATAAAACTAAAACTTTTTTTTTACTTTTTTCAGTAAGATCAGGAGTACTAGTGATGAAATCTTTCCAAATTTTGAAAAACTAGAGATTTTAATTTTTTAAGATCTGTCATCCTCATCATCAAAACATTATTTTTAAATTGAATGAAGTATGAAATTTGGATTCATTTTTTCCTTCAAAACTGGCTCAATTTTTACCTTAAAAACTCCATATCAACAAAACTGGATTTTTTTTAAATTTTTTTTAATTTTATTTTATTTTTTTTATTGATGATGATCCTAGGCTAAAGCCTTTTATCTGAATTTAAACTTAAAAATTAACATCGATCATAATTTTATGTAAAACACTTCTTAATACTATCTTTGATTTGGTTTCTGGACATAATCAGATTAATTTCTTCTACGTGTGCATTGTAAAATGCCATCATCCTGTACATGGGTTCATTTCTCGCGTAATTCTGTATTCTGTTTAAAAGCTGGAATGGCCTTACGCTGCGTAGACTACTGCGTCCTTCGTTGAGGGATATTTACGAAAGCATGTACGGCGAATAAAATCTTCCACTTGTCAAATCTTTGAAAAATAATGCATCGTTTGATTTCCTGCGATTTTCTAGCGTATCCAATCCGACCAGCATGCACAGGACTCGGTAATCCGGCAGTTTATCTTGCCATCCAATATTCCTCAGAGCGTATTTGAGAAATTTCTTTTGAACTCTTTCCAATCTGTTTACGTGAACATTGTAGTAGGGTTGCTAAACAACACTGGCGAACTCGATTGTGGTCCGAACTAAACCTACATACACTGCCGGCCAAAAGTTTGGGATCACCCACTAAAAAACATGCAAATTTTGATCGTTCATATATCAGCCGTCTTAGGACATATTGAAAATCTTCTGATCTCATTTGAAAGATAATGAGCAATAGCTATCTCGGAGGTATTTTGCCCAAATATAATGTTTTAGTTTTGAACTTAAAACTTAACCTAAAGTTATAACATTTTCAAAAAATCGCATTCAATATTCAAAGCCGATCATCTCGGGATAGGGTGGACCAAATCTCAAAATTTGAGTGGCATTAGAATTCCTGTTCTTTACTTCTCAAAACACAATCAAAAAATTTTTTGAAAAAATTCAAAAACGCATTTTTAATTAATAAAATAGACACTTGAGTTGTCGTCCAAAAGTTTGGGATCACCTCTTTGTATGGTGAGTTTGGGATCATTCTTATAAAAACATGGAAATTTATTTTATTCATATCTTTCTCATCTAACATCGTATTGCAGATCTGAAGGGTTCATTTGGAAGCTTAGGAATTGTTGTTTTTTAATAAATTCATTCAAAAATTATATTTTAAGGTGAGAACTATAAAAAAAATCTGGGAACTTTCAAAAAAACAATAAATTTCAGGTGATTTTTTATGGATATCACTTCAAAATATAATTTTTAAATGAATTTATTAAAAAATAACAATTCCTTAGCTTCCAAATGAACCTTTCAGATCTGCAATACGATGTTAGATGAGAAAGATATGAATAAAATAAATTTGCATGTTTTTATAAGAATGATCCCAAACTCACCATACAAAGAGGTGATCCCAAACTTTTGGACGACAACTCAAGTGTCTATTTTATTAATTAAAAATACGTTTTTGATTTTTTTCAAAAAATTTTTTGATTGTGTTTTGAGAAGTAAAGAACAGGAATTCTAATGCCACTCAAATTTTGAGATTTGGTCCACCCTATCCCGAGATGATCGGCTTTGAATATTGAGTGCGATTTTTTGAAAATGTTATAACTTTAGGTTAAGTTTTAAGTTCAAAACTAAAACATTATATTTGGGCAAAATACCACCGAGATAGCTATTGCTCATTATCTTTCAAATGAGATCAGAAGATTTTCAATATGTTTTAAGACGGCTGAGATATGAACGATCAAAATTTGCATGTTTTTAAGTGGGTGATCCCAAACTTTTGGCCGGCAGTGTAAATTGAGACGATTGTGTAGGGATCGTTCAACTCATGGCAGACTCTACTGACCATTCCAAACATAGAATTAGCTTTGGCCACTACCTGCTCTATATGTTTCGTGAAATTCAGTTGTTTGTCTATCTCGACTCCAAGATCCTTTACAGAGGTTTTTCTAGTGATAATCAAGCTGTTTTCAAGGCGAAAATCATACATGATGTTTGTTAGCTTCCGAGAAAACGATATAATACTGCATTTTGAGGCGTTCAACTCCAATCCATAAGGTCTGCAACAGTCCGAAAAACGGTGCAGTGCGTTTCGCAGAGTCAAGCAATCCTTCAGGTTGCGAACAGGGAGAAACATTTTCAAATCATCAGCGTATATCAGCACAAATACGTCCTGCAGTACCCCGGGGAGCTCGTTCATAACAGTGATGAAGAGAAGCGGTCCCAAGTGACTCCCTTGTGGCACACCACTGTTAACCGAGAATGCACCGGATCTGACATTCCCCAGCTTTACATATTGAATTCTTTCAATTAAGTATGAATGTATCCAGTTAAGGCAAGTATTGGCAATTCCATTTCTGCTGAGCACGGATAGCGGTGAACTGATTTCGATCACATCAAAGGCTTTTGACACATCAGTATAAATAGCTTCGACTTGCAATCCTTGCATCATCCATATCGAAATTCTTGATACAAACTCCCCGAGATTTGTTATGGTTGATCGTTTTTTGAGAAAACCGTGTTGAACTTGCGACATTTTTCTTTCCAACCATGGATACATTTGGTCGTACACAATACTTTCAAAAAGCTTCGGTATGGCGGAGAGAATTGCAACTCCTCGATAATTTTCGACAGAGAGCTTGGAAGAGCTTTTTTGGATCGGTACAATATGCGAAATCTTCCAAAACTTTGAAAATATTCCTTCTTGGAGTGAGTCAGAAAACAGGCGATGTAAGGGTTCTAGAAGTGCATTGACACACTTTTTAATGAGCGAGTTCGGTATCCCGTCAGGACCACTGCCCTTAGATTCGTCGAGCATACGAAAAATAAAATCTTTCATTAGAAAGATAAAATCTTAGTTCAGGACGCCAACATTAACGATTAAAAAATAAGCACTAAAATTCTGTTCCCTTGAGTTATCAACTAAATTCTGTTAATTTGTTTTTGACACTTGACTTTCGGATTTCGACTTTAGACTCTCAAATCTCTACTATTGACTCTCGATTCTCGACCCTCAATTCATGACTCCCAATTCTCGACTCTCAACTCTTGACTCAGAATTCTCGATTTCCATGTATCGTATCTCGTCTCTCGTCAACCGACTCTCGATTCTCGACTTTCGAATATCGGCTCTCGTCACTTACGCTCAGTTTACAATTGATCCAACATTTTGATGTGTTCGTTCGATAATAAGCGCTATGGAATTAGTTCATCGAAAAATGATTTAATTAACAATCACGAGAGATAAATAGGCTTCTCCATGGCTTAATTCATACAATTCAAGTTGTCTGAACGAATAACTAAACTTTGAGCACAGCTGCCTCAGATGAGATTCTGATTTATAACAGCTTTCATATATGATTTTAGTTTCAGAGACGATAAAACGAATGTTTTCCAAAATTTCAATGAAAACATCATACTCATATAACATAAACACAAATCTTTGTAAAATATTTTTTTATTTAAGTTTTTTCCTCTCCTGAAATCATAATTATTCTGATAGATTCAGTTTCCTTCACAAAATTAGAACCATTTAAAAGTCAAAACTTTTTCAGTGAATGATATTGTTTTTTTAAGAATCCAAAATAATTGATTAAATCCCGTATAGTCACCGATGATCAAAAATCCGATCAGTTTTAATCTTTTTTTAATTTTCGCTATGGCCATTACTGAGTGAAACCGAATGTTGATGTCCAATATTAAATCATCATAGAATGATGGAGAATTTATTTTCCGGCCATTTAAATCGTCTGACATTTTTGTGAATTCTTCATGATGTAGATGCGCATTGAAACAGATATCAAAATTGCTTAAAATTTCAAGAAATAATCGTACAGTTGATAGGAAATATGTAACACAGATAGGCAATTATGCACATAATGCACACATTCAATGATTATCAAAACAGATAGTTTTTCTCAAACCAAACAGTCTATGCAGGCTTAAAAGGATTCTGTTCGCACAAAATAATAGATACCGCAGTTTTGGGTGTACTCGCGCCACACCATATTTGTGTGTCTACCGCGCATCCTAAGAAAACCAACAAGTGTAGTTACTTCACTGGATGACCGAACATCCGCACAAAGCGGATAATAAAAAAAGGAACCAATTGGTCGGTAACAGTCATTACGCACAGTTGTTCTGTACAGTTTCATTTCATTCCCGTCGGTTAATAAACAGTTCAGCTTAACTCTTGGATGAATTACCGTTTTAATATACCGTATTAAGTGGATAACAAGCGAATTCTGAATCTATTCCGAAATACTAAATTCCCGGAAAAACATTGGTCCTTCGACAAGCCGGATTACGGGACTCGCTAGCTCCCGTAAATACCAGAAGTGAACAAAAGTAGTGAAGTGTGCCGTGTAAAACAAAAGCCCACTAAACGCGCGCGCTTGTTGGCTATTGGCTTGGCTTGTGAAATAGCCGATTGTTGGTACGGCGAAATCCAAGCCACCGTGGCTGGAATGATTGTGAGCCTTATTAATGGTTGATAAGAAGTGAAAAAAAACCCTATGTTCTGTCGCTGTTGTCTTGGAAAAGTCCGCCAAAAGTTGGCCATAAATTGTGTGGGTTGAGTAAATGAATATTGCTTTAAGCAATCGGTGTGATTTGACAAATTCTGTCGCATTTGGTGCAGTTGATTCCAGAGATTTCATTCCGTTGCTGTGGAGCAGCAGTTTCCGGAGCTAGTCCTGGTCTAGCCTTCATCTATCCAGCAGATAAGTACCGTTTTGTGTTTTTGAAAAGTCTGTGAAGGGTGTTGCACGAAACACCACAGTTTGGCATTTTATAGCTTTTTCGGATAAGTTGCATGCATGCAAAACAAAAGTGGGTCGGTTGGTTGATGAATAATTGCTGTAATTTGGACCATTGATCATCGTTTTGTTGAGCAGTCATTTGCGAGACGTCGAGTTGATTTCGCGGTTTGTCAAAGTGAGTCAAAGTGAATAAAGTGCAACAAGTACCCTAGCTGGAGCTGTCAGAGCTGTGTGTAAACGAAAAGTGTGATCATGCGTGACTTGCGTGAGTTGTACAAACTGGAGAGCTGCCTGTGTCGCACTTTCGAAACCGTGCGGCAGTTTATAGCGAGTGCAAACACTAATGTTTTAAAAAGTGAAGTGATTGATGTGCGTATAGAACGATTGGACGATTCGTTCAAGCAGCTCCAGCTAGTGCGTACAGAAATTGAGCTGCAGACAGACCAAGTGACCGGTGTTGATGATCCGGACCAGGAGACGCTGCTGATTAACGCACGGGCCGATGAAGATGCAAGCATTTTCATGGAAAGGGAAAATGATTACTGCAACTTGAAAGGTGAGCTGCTGCGGCTTCAAACTTTAGTACGAAGATCCTATGATTCTTGGCAAAATACTACCACCTGTTCCTGTGAGCCGAATAGCAATTCGGCGAGTTTAGCGCGAGTAAAGCTACCCGAGATAAATCTGCGACTTTTGATGGACGAATCAACCACTGGGTAACTTTCCGGGATTCATTCATCAGTCTAATCCATTCGAGCAATCAGCTAACTCCGATGGATAAGTTTTCATACCTACGATCCGCATTGATAGGAGACGCTCTTCAGGAGGTGGGATCAGTTGAGATGACGGCAGCCAATTACAACATTGCATGGACTGCATTGAACAAACGGTATGAAAATCGCAAGCTTATTGTCAAAACGTATCTCGATGCGCTTTTCAAAGTTGAGGTACTGCCTGAAGAAAGCTATGACGGGTTAAGTACACTAATCAGCGAATTTGACAAGAACATCCAGATGTTGGAGAAAGTCGGTGAGAAATCCGAAGGTTGGAGTACTCTTCTCGTGCATATGGTCTGTGCTCGGTTGGACTCATCGACGTTACGCCATTGGGAAACACATCACAATTCTCGAGAGGTTCCCAAATTCCAGGAGCTGATGTGTTTTCTTCGAAATCATTGTGCCATTCTTCAAACGCTTTTGCAACATAAACCTATCACTGCTGATACCCAGAACGAACATCCCAGGTTTGGAGTGAGCCATCCCAGTACACAATTCTCAACTAACTGTCCATTTTGTGGAGATGGGTTCCATTCTGTTTTCCGGTGTACAGAGTTCCTAAAGCTGACAGTCGAAGAACGTAGTTACTTAGTGATGAGGGCTCGACTGTGCCTGAATTGCTTATCACCCGGTCACATGGCTCGTGTCTGTAGCAGAGGATCGTGTCATCACTGTAGATCGCGTCATCATTCCCTGCTGCATCCAGACCCAACATCCTCCGTCTCGCAAATGCAAAATAATCCCATGTCGCCAACACCCGAAGCTCCACAATTCCATCCACAATCGCCCTCACCATCCCAACCGATACCATCTTCAAGTCGACATCCTAACCCTCCAACCTCTTCATCGTTTTCTGCTTCACGAATGCCAAACTTCACTACAGACTTCTCCAGGAAACTAAAACACAAAATTATACACAAACGAATACACAACCCAACACGCCCACAAGTTTTGCTGTCGACAGCCGTTGTACGCGTGCAGGACTACGCAGGAAAATTACATTTAGCCAGAGCCTTGCTAGATTCAGGGTCACAGTTCTGCTTTATGACAACAAAATTCAGCCAACGTCTAAAGCTCAGAAATTCAACCGATTATCTCACCGTCCACGGTATTGGCGGCTCAACTTCAGTTTCACGGAATCGGGTGACAGCGTCAGTTTTCCCACGTTGCTCGGGAATATCATCTTTTAACACTACGATGCCGTTTTTTGTGCTTCCCGAGCTGACAGCAACGGTGCCAGACTGTCGTATTCGCTATCAGCCGTTTAGTTTGCCGAATAATGGGATACTCGCGGATCCCAACTTCTGCGAGCCCGGACCGATAGACATCGTCATTGGTGCCGAATTCTTTTTCGATCTCCTTTGTGAAAATCGTCGAGAAGTCTCTAAGGATGGTCCCCGCATACAGAACTCCGTTTTCGGATGGATCGTAGCAGGCAAAGTTCCAGAACCGGAAAATTTCCCTTCAGTTGAAAATACACCATGTTCAGCTGCCACAACACGTGCAAACGAAACAGTTCGTGTTCGTGGTTTACCACTCATTGGTGTTCATCGCAGTCTTCGATCACATCCAGCATGCCGCATTGGTAACAACTTCAATCAGAGAGGTTCGTCGTTTACCATTCGCAACGGGGCAAACAGACAACGCTAGTCTGAGCAGAGTTCCAGCAGCAAAGTCTTCAGGGGTGACGCGGTCGCGATCGGACGGGTCGGACCTGTCACCCCACCGCTAACCTTCGTTAAGTAACCATCCATTACCAGAGTCCATTACGGACACTTACCCGTTTCTCCTTAACAGGTTGCGGATCGTCGTGCTGGAACTCCCCATCCTGTGTCAACCATGAACCCGCCATACGAAGCAGCGACGACAACAGCGCAGTATCATCATCATCAAAATCTTTTAATCCTCCATCTGTTGCAATCGTGCAACCAGACGCCATTTGTCTGAGCCGGGATCCAGCTCTAAAGCAATCGGGGGTGACGCGGTTGCGATCGGACGGATCGGACCTGTCACCCCACAGCAGCTATTCGTTAAGTACCCGCTATAGTTCAACGTCCAGGTCAGAAATTTACCCGTTTCATTCTAACAGGTTGCGGTACGTCGAGCCGGAACTTCCTGTCCTGTGTACAATCCTTATCAGTCAGCGCAGTTATCACCCTTCGGAGAGTCCAGCGTGACAGCGTGTGGATCTCAATAATAACTTATTGAAATTCCTTAGTATTTCAAGGCGGCCGGTATGTTCGCACAAAATAATAGATACCGCAGTTTTGGGTGTACTCGCGCCACACCATATTTGTGTGTCTACCGCGCATCCTAAGAAAACCAACAAGTGTAGTTACTTCACTGGATGACCGAACATCCGCACAAAGCGGATAATAAAAAAAGGAACCAATTGGTCGGTAACAGTCATTACGCACAGTTGTTCTGTACAGTTTCATTTCATTCCCGTCGGTTAATAAACAGTTCAGCTTAACTCTTGGATGAATTACCGTTTTAATATACCGTATTAAGTGGATAACAAGCGAATTCTGAATCTATTCCGAAATACTAAATTCCCGGAAAAACAGATTCATTTACTATTTTCAGCAATTTGTACCCAAGACGAATGCTTTTCAGTCTGCTCCAAATAAGTAATTCTAAAGTTTTTAAAGAACTAATTTTTAAAATTTGATGGTTTTTTCTAAAATCAACGGATAACTTAAAACGCAAATCAACGGCATAGAGAATTTATCTCATACAATTTTTCAACCTAATTGCCGTTCTTGGTAACATTGTTCCCGATGCAATGATACTTTTATTTTAATAACTGTTATTTTTATAGCCACACCAGAACTGAAACTTGTCTCAACTGCTCCTCCTTTCCAATTGATGGCGCTAGCTCAGATCTTAGGATCGTGACTAATTTTCAATTACCGTCTCCTTCCTTCTTTCTCGGGGAAGGAAATAAATAAAACTGTAAGGATGGTAATAATAAGTTGAACAACTAAAAAAAAGATTGGAATCTTCCGGCCATGCACTGAAACTGCCATAAAGTGCAGATTTTATTCTATTTTTCAATTTCCCACCAAACACAAACGTGTCGAAACTTTGTCTCCGAAAGCGTTGATACTTTTTCCCGATCTCCTTTTTGCCCTCTCTGCTAACTTTGGCGTTGTTTTTTTCACTTGACTGGTTGAATGGTTAGTTTTCCTTCTTCCGACTGACTGAGCTCCGGGATGATGCCATGGAGAGTTGCGCGGAAGTCCAGAAGACCAGAAGTAAGTAAGCAGGAGTAGGACCTACTTGCCAAGAGCTAAGTGCATTGTGTGTTGGATTCGAAAAGCTCGACTGAAATGCGAGACACAAATGCTAACACATTCAGTCAGCAGACGCGCGCGCTCAAAGTTGCTTCTCAGTCTGAATTCCGAGTTCCACTTGAAGTTTTCTTTGTGCGGGCAAGTGGAAATCCCATCGGCACCCACGCAAACAACAGACTAGCTGAACTTTTACAGTCTCTTCGAGATGCTAGGATGGATGCTCCCTGGACGAGACCGCAGAAACACACCCCCCACAATGGCTAAACTTGACGCGCAACTATTCTTTTCTCCCAGTGTTTTTCTTTTCTTTTACCATTACTGGGGCAAAAAGTGTCAACAATCGCAGAAAAACGTTTAATAGTTGGTTGAGTGATATTTTTCACATCATCGCTAGAACGTGCTTAAAAGGAACGGAAATGACTGGTTCGATTCTGCAGCGAAAGTTTGCTTTCGGAAATGTTGGTTACATTGTGGGTTTTTTTTTATTTTTGCTGGGTGGAATCAAATGAAAAGTTGCTAGTTTGTCTTCTTTTATATTGGCCATGGAAAAATCATTGTCAGTATCTATGCATCGAGAACTGTTGAAGATAACAAATATATTTCCGTTTTAAAATTTCAACGAAAACTAAAATCCAATATATACCAACATAAAATTACAACAAAACATAAAAATCATAAAAATGATGGTGGAAAAACTAAAAATAAATGCTTGGAAAGTTACACAAAAGGGACATAGAACTGACATAAAAATAAAACAAAACTTAAGAAAAAAATTATTCAAAGAAAAGACAAAAAATAAAAGTAATAATACAAAAAATATTTAAAATAACAATAATGACAAATACGACAAAAATGACAAAAATGACGAAAATGACAAAAATAACAAAATTTACAAAAATTAGAAAAATTACAAAAATTACAAAAATAACAAAAAATAGAAAAATTACATAAATTACAAAAGTAACAAAAATTACAAAAATTACTAAAATTACAAAAATTACAAAAATTACAAAAATTACAAAAATTACAAAAATTACAAAAATTACAAAAATTACAAAAATTACAAAAATTACAAACATGAACAAATTATAAAAATTACAAAAATGACAAAAATTACAAAAATGACAAAAATGACTGAAGAGGCATAATATGACATAAAATGACAAAACAACAGTAATGGCATAAATGACAAAAATTTCAAAAATTACAAAAATTACAAAAATTACAAAAATGACAAAAATGACAAAAATGACAAAAATGACAAAAATGACAAAAATGACAAAAATGACAAAAATGACAAAAATGACAAAAATGACAAAAATGACAAAAATGACAAAAATGACAAAAATGACAAAAATGACAAAAATGACAAAAATGACAAAAATGACAAAAATGACAAAAATGACAAAAATGACAAAAATGACAAAAATGACAAAAATGACAAAAATGACAAAAATGACAAAAATGACAAAAATGACAAAAATGACAAAAATGACAAAAATGACAAAAATGACAAAAATGACAAAAATGACAAAAATGACAAAAATGACAAAAATGACAAAAATGACAAAAATGACAAAAATGACAAAAATGACAAAAATGACAAAAATGACAAAAATGACAAAAATGACAAAAATGACAAAAATGACAAAAATGACAAAAATGACAAAAATGACAAAAATGACAAAAATGACAAAAATGACAAAAATGACAAAAATGACAAAAATGACAAAAATGACAAAAATGACAAAAATGACAAAAATGACAAAAATGACAAAAATGACAAAAATGACAAAAATGACAAAAATGACAAAAATGACAAAAATGACAAAAATGACAAAAATGACAAAAATGACAAAAATGACAAAAATGACAAAAATGACAAAAATGACAAAAATGACAAAAATGACAAAAATGACAAAAATGACAAAAATGACAAAAATGACAAAAATGACAAAAATGACAAAAATGACAAAAATGACAAAAATGACAAAAATGACAAAAATGACAAAAATGACAAAAATGACAAAAATGACAAAAATGACAAAAATGACAAAAGTGACAAAAATGACAAAAATGACAAAAATGACAAAAATGACAAAATGACAAAAATGACAAAAATGACAAAAATGACAAAAATGACAAAAATGACAAAAATGACAAAAATGACAACTTACTTACTTACTTACTTAATGATCCCGCGCCGATCCTCCGGTGCATAGGGCCGTGGTAAAAGACCTCCACTGTTGACGATCCGGAGCCAGCGTCTTCACGTGGTCCCAGTCAAGATTTTCGTCGACAGTTCGGATTTCAGCGGCTAGGCTTCGCCGCCACGAATTTCTGGGTCTGCCTCTTCTTCGATGACCTTCTGGATTCCAATCTAGTGCCTCTCTGAAAATCTCGTTTTCATCTCTTCGCAGCGTGTGCCCAATCCATCTCCACTTACGCTCCCGAATCTCGATTTCTAGCGCCCTTTGATGACACCGACGATGTAGTTCCTTATTCGAGATCCAGTTGCCAGGCCACCAAGCGCGGATGATGTTCCGCAGGCAGCGGTTTACAAATACTTGCAGTTTTCGCGTCGTCACCGCATATGTGCACCAAGTTTCGCACCCGTACAGCAATACGGATTTGACGTTTGAGTTGAAGATTCGGATTTTTGTTCGTAGAGAGATCTGGCGTGACCGCCAGATGTTTCGGAGACTAGCAAACGCAAATCGGGCCTTTCTGATCCGGGTTTCGATGTCTTTCCTAGTACCACCATCAGGCGTTATCTGGCTACCAAGATACTGGAAGCACTCCACTTTCTCAACTTGTTGCCCAGCTACCATGAAACTGGAGGGATTTCCTGTGTTGATCTCCATCGACTTGGTCTTTCCGACATTGACTTTGAGACCTGCTGCCTTGGAACTTTCGGTGAGGTCGTCGAGTTTGCTCTGCATGTCCGGTTGTGTTTGGGCGAGCAAAACAATATCGTCAGCCAGGTCAAGGTCGTTCAGTTGCTCCATTGTTAAAGGATTCCACGGCAATCCTCGGTTCGGTGCACAGTCGATCGATCCAGTCAGAATCTCATCCATTACGATGAGGAAAAGTAGCGGTGATAAGATACATCCTTGTCTCACTCCAGCAGTTACCGGGATTGGTTCGGACAAGACACCATCGTGCAAGACCTTGCACGAAAATGCCTCGTATTGTGCTTCGATGAGATGGACTAGTTTCTCTGGGACCCCTCGTCGCCTTAGAGCCGCCCAGATGTTTTCATGATTAAGTCGGTCGAATGCTTTTTCGAAATCAACGAACACCAGCAGAAGAGAGTCCTGGAATTCGTTGATTTGTTCCAGTATGATTCGTAGCGTTGTGATGTGGTCCACACATGATCGTCCGGATCGGAATCCAGCTTGTTGCCGTCGGAGTGTAGCGTCGATTTTCTCCTGGATCCTGTTCAGGATCACTTTGCAGAGTACTTTGAGGGTTGTACAGATCAACGTTATGCCTCGCCAGTTACCACACTCTGTCAGGTCTCCTTTCTTCGGGACCTTTACGAGGATATCCTGCATCCAGTCGGCCGGGAATGTTGCAATATCCCAGATGTCAGCGAAAAGACGGTGCAACATTTGTGCTGACAGGGCAGGGTCGGCTTTCAGCATTTCAGCAGGGATGCAATCGATCCCAGGTGCTTTGTTGGATTTCATGTTTTTGATTGCCGCTTCTATTTCAGCCAGCGAGGGCGCTTCCGAGTTGACGCCATTTATGCGACTTACTGTTGGCGCTTCGAGCTGCGGGTTCTGTTGGCCATCGCTATTCGTGACTCGGAAGAGTTGTTCGAAGTGCTCAGTCCATCGTTTGAGCTGATCTGTTCGATCGGTCAATAACTGACCTGCTCGGTCTTTCAGCGGCATTCTTGCATTAGTCCTTGCACCACTGAGGCGGCGAGAAATGTCATAAAGTAATCGGATATCTCCATTGGCAGCGGCTCTTTCCCCCTCTTCGGCTAGGGAGTTTGTCCAGGCTCTCTTGTCTCGTCTACAAGCTCGTTTAACTGCCTTTTCCAGCTCCGCATATCGTAAGCGGGCGGCTGCTTTGGCTGACCCGGTACATGCCTGCTCAATTCCGACTTTCGCCTTTCTCCGATCATCGACCATCCTCCAAGTTTCATCCGACATCCATTCACTTCTTCTTCCACAAATTTTACCGAGAGTACCATGGATCGTCGTGATAAAGGCATTCTTGATTTTGACAAAAATGACAAAAATGACAAAAATGACAAAAATGACAAAAATGACAAAAATGACAAAAATGACAAAAATGACAAAAATGACAAAAATGACAAAAATGACAAAAATGACAAAAATGACAAAAATGACAAAAATGACAAAAATGACAAAAATGACAAAAATGACAAAAATGACAAAAATGACAAAAATGACAAAAATGACAAAAATGACAAAAATGACAAAAATGACAAAAATGACAAAAATGACAAAAATGACAAAAATGACAAAAATGACAAAAATGACAAAAATGACAAAAATGACAAAAATGACAAAAATGACAAAAATGACAAAAATGACAAAAATGACAAAAATGACAAAAATGACAAAAATGACAAAAATGACAAAAATGACAAAAATGACAAAAATTACAAAAATTACAAAAATTACAAAAATTACAAAAATGACAAAAATGACAAAAATGACAAAAATGACAAAAATGACAAAAATGACAAAAATGACAAAAATGACAAAAATGACAAAAATGACAAAAATGACAAAAATGACAAAAATGACAAAAATGACAAAAATGACAAAAATGACAAAAATGACAAAAATGACAAAAATGACAAAAATGACAAAAATGACAAAAATGACAAAAATGACAAAAATGACAAAAATGACAAAAATGACAAAAATGACAAAAATGACAAAAATGACAAAAATGACAAAAATGACAAAAATGACAAAAATGACAAAAATGACAAAAATGACAAAAATGACAAAAATGACAAAAATGACAAAAATGACAAAAATGACAAAAATGACAAAAATGACAAAAATGACAAAAATGACAAAAATGACAAAAATGACAAAAATGACAAAAATGACAAAAATGACAAAAATGACAAAAATGACAAAAATGACAAAAATGACAAAAATGACAAAAATGACAAAAATGACAAAAATGACAAAAATGACAAAAATGACAAAAATGACAAAAATGACAAAAATGACAAAAATGACAAAAATGACAAAAATGACAAAAATGACAAAAATGACAAAAATGACAAAAATGACAAAAATGACAAAAATGACAAAAATGACAAAAATGACAAAAATGACAAAAATGACAAAAATGACAAAAATGACAAAAATGACAAAAATGACAGAATGACAAAAATGACAAAAATGACAAAAATGACAAAAATGACAAAAATGACAAAAATGACAAAAATGACAAAAATGACAAAAATGACAAAAATGACAAAAATGACAAAAATGACAAAAATGACAAAAATGACAAAAATGACAAAAATGACAAAAATGACAAAAATGACAAAAATGACAAAAATGACAAAAATGACAAAAATGACAAAAATGACAAAAATGACAAAAATGACAAAAATGACAAAAATGACAAAAATGACAAAAATGACAAAAATGACAAAAATGACAAAAATGACAAAAATGACAAAAATGACAAAAATGACAAAAATGACAAAAATGACAAAAATGACAAAAATGACAAAAATGACAAAAATGACAAAAATGACAAAAATGACAAAAATGACAAAAATGACAAAAATGACAAAAATGACAAAAATGACAAAAATGACAAAAATGACAAAAATGACAAAAATGACAAAAATGACAAAAATGACAAAAATGACAAAAATGACAAAAATGACAAAAATGACAAAAATGACAAAAATTACAAAAATTACAAAAATTACAAAAATGACAAAAATGACAAAAATGACAAAAATGACAAAAATGACAAAAATGACAAAAATGACAAAAATGACAAAAATGACAAAAATGACAAAAATGACAAAAATGACAAAAATGACAAAAATGACAAAAATGACAAAAATGACAAAAATGACAAAAATGACAAAAATGACAAAAATGACAAAAATGACAAAAATGACAAAAATGACAAAAATGACAAAAATGACAAAAATGACAAAAATGACAAAAATGACACAAATGACAAAAATGACAAAAATGACAAAAATGACAAAAATGACAAAAATGACAAAAATGACAAAAATGACAAAAATGACAAAAATGACAAAAATGACAAAAATGACAAAAATGACAAAAATGACAAAAATGACAAAAATGACAAAAATGACAAAAATGACAAAAATGACAAAAATGACAAAAATGACAAAAATGACAAAAATGACAAAAATGACAAAAATGACAAAAATGACAAAAATGACAAAAATGACATAAATGACAAAAATGACAGAATGACAAAAATGACAAAAATGACAAAAATGACAAAAATGACAAAAATGACAAAAATGACAAAAATGACAAAAATGACAAAAATGACAAAAATGACAAAAATGACAAAAATGACAAAAATGACAAAAATGACAAAAATGACAAAAATGACAAAAATGACAAAAATGACAAAAATGACAAAAATGACAAAAATGACAAAAATGACAAAAATGACAAAAATGACAAAAATGACAAAAATGACAAAAATGACAAAAATGACAAAAATGACAAAAATGACAAAAATGACAAAAATGACAAAAATGACAAAAATGACAAAAATTACAAAAATTACAAAAATTACAAAAATGACAAAAATAACAAAAATGACAAAAATGACAAAAATGACAAAAATGACAAAAATGACAAAAATGACAAAAATGACAAAAATGACAAAAATGACAAAAATGACAAAAATGACAAAAATGACAAAAATGACAAAAATGACAAAAATGACAAAAATGACAAAAATGACAAAAATGACAAAAATGACAAAAATGACAAAAATGACAAAAATGACAAAAATGACAAAAATGACAAAAATGACAAAAATGACAAAAATGACAAAAATGACAGAATGACAAAAATGACAAAAATGACAAAAATGACAAAAATGACAAAAATGACAAAAATGACAAAAATGACAAAAATGACAAAAATGACAAAAATGACAAAAATGACAAAAATGACAAAAATGACAGAATGACAAAAATGACAAAAATGACAAAAATGACAAAAATGACAAAAATGACAAAAATGACAAAAATGACAAAAATGACAAAAATGACAAAAATGACAAAAATGACAAAAATGACAAAAATGACAAAAATGACAAAAATGACAAAAATGACAAAAATGACAAAAATGACAAAAATGACAAAAATGACAAAAATGACAAAAATGACAAAAATGACAAAAATGACAAAAATGACAAAAATGACAAAAATGACAAAAATGACAAAAATGACAAAAATGACAAAAATGACAAAAATGACAAAAATGACAAAAATGACAAAAATGACAAAAATGACAAAAATGACAAAAATGACAAAAATGACAAAAATGACAAAAATGACAAAAATGACAAAAATGACAAAAATGACAAAAATGACAAAAATGACAAAATTGACAAAATTGACAAAAATGACAAAAATGACAAAAATGACAAAAATGACAAAAATGACAAAAATGACAAAAATGACAAAAATGACAAAAATGACAAAAATGACAAAAATGACAAAAATGACAAAAATGACAAAAATGACAAAAATGACAAAAATGACAAAAATGACAAAAATGACAAAAATGACAAAAATGACAAAAATGACAAAAATGACAAAAATGACAAAAATGACAAAAATGACAAAAATGACAAAAATGACAAAAATGACAAAAATGACAAAAATGACAAAAATGACAAAAATGACAAAAATGACAAAAATGACAAAAATGACAAAAATGACAAAAATGACAAAAATGACAAAAATGACAAAAATGACAAAAATGACAAAAATGACAGAATGACAAAAATGACAAAAATGACAAAAATGACAAAAATGACAAAAATGACAAAAATGACAAAAATGACAAAAATGACAAAAATGACAAAAATGACAAAAATGACAAAAATGACAAAAATGACAAAAATGACAAAAATGACAAAAATGACAAAAATGACAAAAATGACAAAAATGACAAAAATGACAAAAATGACAAAAATGACAAAAATGACAAAAAAGACAAAAATGACAAAAATGACAAAAATGACAAAAATGACAAAAATGACAAAAATGACAAAAATGACAAAAATGACAAAAATGACAAAAATGACAAAAATGACAAAAATGACAAAAATGACAAAAATTACAAAAATTACAAAAATGACAAAAATAACAAAAATGACAAAAATGACAAAAATGACAAAAATGACAAAAATGACAAAAATGACAAAAATGACAAAAATGACAAAAATGACAAAAATGACAAAAATGACAAAAATGACAAAAATGACAAAAATGACAAAAATGACAAAAATGACAAAAATGACAAAAATGACAAAAATGACAAAAATGACAAAAATGACAAAAATGACAAAAATGACAAAAATGACAAAAATGACAAAAATGACAAAAATGACAAAAATGACAAAAATGACAAAAATGACAAAAATGACAAAAATGACAAAAATGACAAAAATGACAAAAATGACAAAAATGACAAAAATGACAAAAATGACAAAAATGACAAAAATGACAAAAATGACAAAAATGACAAAAATGACAAAAATGACAAAAATGACAAAAATGACAAAAATGACAAAAATGACAAAAATGACAAAAATGACAAAAATGACAAAAATGACAAAAATGACAAAAATGACAAAAATGACAAAAATGACAAAAATGACAAAAATGACAAAAATGACAAAAATGACAAAAATAACAAAAATGACAAAAATGACAAAAATGACAAAAATGACAAAAATGACAAAAATGACAAAAATGACAAAAATGACAAAAATGACAAAAATGACAAAAATGACAAAAATGACAAAAATGACAAAAATGACAAAAATGACAAAAATGACAAAAATGACAAAAATGACAAAAATGACAAAAATGACAAAAATGACAAAAATGACAAAAATGACAAAAATGACAAAAATGACAAAAATGACAAAAATGACAAAAATGACAAAAATGACAAAAATGACAAAAATGACAAAAATGACAAAAATGACAAAAATGACAAAAATGACAAAAATGACAAAAATGACAAAAATGACAAAAATGACAAAAATGACAAAAATGACAAAAATGTCAAAAATGACAAAAATGACAAAAATGACAAAAATGACAAAAATGACAAAAATGACAAAAATGACAAAAATGACAAAAATGACAAAAATGACAAAAATGACAAAAATGACAAAAATGACAAAAATGACACAAAAATGACACAAAAATGAATCAAAAATGGCACAAAAATGACACAAAAATGATAAAAATGATAAGAATGTTACTTGAATTTTTGGATGAATCAGCGCCACTACATTATAGGTTTAACTTTGAAAAATCAAATCATCTTTGTTGTGACTTGGGTTTTGTTAATTAATTCGGATTTTCAAAGAATCTCTCACAGTTTTGTATCCAAAATCCATTTGATGTTTAAAATGTTCAAAGTTGGGCATATTTTTTAGTGGGTGACGCTTTGCAATGAACGCTTATGAATTGCTTAAAATATATATGGGGGAGTGGGGAATCATGGGCCACTTTTTTCGTTGTTCCATAACTTCTTTATTATAAAAGGTAAAATGAAAATAAAAAATGGTATGGTTTTCTACATTTTCAAGGTATCATAAGGTATTTTTTTTTTTAATTTTTTAATAAGTCATTTTCCCCAAATTCTGACTGTTTGAAAAAAGCAATATTTTTTGGATTTTAAAAAATGGTGGGGAATCGTGGGCCACCAAATCCAAATTGACCAAAATCACATGCAAAGTTTATGAGTTGACCCAAAACTGTGATTTCCTAATTTATTTCGTTATTTAAAAGCAATTTCAGGTGATGAAACAAAAAAGAGAGCTGTGTATGATCGCATAGATTCCAAAACCTGGCCCGCGAACGTTTTGGCGAAATTTCTTATATAGGATGGACAAAATATTTTTCATAACTCTTCATTTGGCATAAGAAAATTTTGCAGATAGGTAAAACGTATTTTTAGTTCTGAATGTGTATAAAAACATAAAAATATAGGTGGTTCAAGATGTGTGGCCCACGATTCCCCACAAGCTATGATTTGCAAATTGGTTGCGTTTGTGTGACTTATTGATGTTTCACCAAAAATTCCTTTTCTACGTAAAAGATCATTACAAAACTAAGATCTTAAGCGTATGAGCATATTTTTGTTATGCATTTTAGGTATCCCATCGATGAAATTAGCGAGTGTTTTTTTAATTATGTAAGTAAATATTTCTAACTTTTTTTAGCTTGATAAATAAAAGAAGCAGATGATGCGTATTTCAGTCAACAACATATAGGAATACATGCTCACGCAAAGCGACGACCATGACAGTTGGTTTGTGATTTTTATCTCAACACACATCTGAGATATTAAAAGTGGCCCACGTTTCCCCATGGCCCACGATACCCCACTCTCCCCTACTATTTCAGAGACTACTCATTAAAATCAGAAAAGTTAACGTTTAAACTTTACACTTCATCTGTGCCATAAGAATGATCAATTATGTCCGATAACTGGTATTTTTTTCGAAAGGTCATATCAATCTTAACCCATGTTGGACCGCTGCTCCTTGAGTCTTGAAAAATCAAAATTTGAGTGACATTTACGTGACAGAATCAAGTTTGGCTTTTTAAACAGTATCGTAAAGAGGGTAATTCACTAATGACATTATTTTTAATTGGAAAGCACATCCTGCATGCATGTTTTGTTCGACATCTCAACTAACCCCAGCAGTAGGTACAAATTATAATTTTCATCACATGATGCTATGAAAGAAGTTTAAAATTCTGCTCAAAGGTACAAATTATCCTTCGCACCTAACGCCAAAGTGTCATGTGACGCTTTTTTAGGTCGTACCTCGTCGTATTTCACACCCTATAATTTACCCATGTGTGGGTTTAGTTCCTCAGAAGCAGCAGACTAGCTAATAGGCATTATTCAGCACTGGCGATCGACCGTGTCGGTAAATTTATGTAAGACCGGGCATAACACATATATCTTACAGGAGGAGTTAAGATTTACTTGGTCTGTTTACCTCTGTTCCGTTTTAACAATCCTTTCTCCATACAACCGTTTCTAAACCTACACAGACCGTTTCCGACTTCATGACTATTATTCTCCAGCCACTAGAGATCGTCCAAAGAAGTTTGCTTTCACACACACTCATGTTCCTCGGAAAAACAAAATCCAATCCAAAGGATTCTGGCGGCTTGAGTCTGACAGGTTAGAAGGAGGAATTACTCCGGAGGAAACATTGTTTGAATATTGTTAAAAAAGAAGGAAGGAAGGATGAAAAAGGTCCTTTATTTACCGCCAACGGTTCCGGCAAACGAGAGGTGGCCATTCATCATTTGTAGGTACTGAGCTCAGGGCTTGATTTCTGGAAGGAGCTAGCTTAGTATTTGAAAGTTAAGATAGACTACAGACGGAGACTCAACTACGGTGTGCAAGGCTTGACAGCATCATCACATCGAAACGGAAGATAACGAGAAGATGCATGACTGCAAATAATAATCGAGTACGGAGAACAGACAGCTTCCATCAGCGGGTTGAACCTTTTATGAAAATTTAATTTTGTAAGATTAAAAAGGGTTTTCCGATAAAATCTTAAAAAATGATGACTGAATATCTATTATAAAAACAGGTGCGATTTCATTCAAACACCATCACGTATAAACCAACGGTCGAAATTAAGTGATATTTTGACAATTTTGACAATTTTCACAATTTTGACAATTTTGACAACTTTGACAGTTTCGACAATTTTGACAATTTTGACAATTTTGACAATTTTGACAATTTTGACAATTTTGACAATTTTGACAATTTTGACAACTTCAAAAATTTTAAGAAGATTTTCATACAAATTGATTCACATACACGAAGAAGTGAGGCTCGTGTAGATGAAGTTAAACATTTGTAATGATTTGTTACGAACTTCATGGACCCAACTTTAATATTAAACAAAAAATTGTTGGATTTGGATGATTACTGATGACTTTCTAAAGATTTGCAAAACAAGAGCACCATGTGATGTTTCGAAATTTCAAAATTTCATAAAAGTCGTACAGGTTTCAATATTAACGAGCAACTTTGACTATGAAATCAGATATCAATTTATTTAGTTTTAACTACGTGAAAAAAAAACTCAGGATAAAAAGAATCAGTAAAGTATGTTCATCCAAATCTTCATGTATCAAAATGTGCAATCACGCGCACAACTATTCTAGCCAAAAAATACCATTGCAAAGGCGATAAGTCCTCTATTTCATCAAATCAAAGAGCTGTTCATTCTAAACTGGCTTAGTTTCATATGACCGCAACCAGATTTTTTCATTAACAAGGCTATTTGAAGGTGTTGTAACATATGTACAGAAAAAATCTGGAAAGCTTACGTAATTTAAAATTATAATAAGTGAATAGATACATGAAATTCAAATATTAAATTCCAAAACTATGAATTGTGAATAACAAATTAAAAATTGACAGCTTTTCAGATTCGAATCAGCATTGAGAATAAATATGAATTTCTGTTCTGATAATCTATTCAAAAATTTAATCACAGACTGAAAACTCAATTTAATCGACCTTCATATCCCGAAACAGTTTTTTTATGATTAAATTGTATGTTCTTAAAATGAGTAAACCTATATGTCTTTTAATGCACTTAAAATTTTAAGTGTGATTCCTTCAGCCAATTTTTACCAAAACACAAAAATTTTGAACGAAGTTTGAGTAACGGACATATTGTTTTCTCATTTTTGTCACCGTTGATCTATTTTTATTAATTGCTTAAATGTTTGTCACGAATTTTCTATGAAGGCTTCCAAATCATATTATCACAAATTTAAACTAGGCAAACCACAGATTTTTTTTCCAGTAATCTAGTAAGCTTAAGTAAGCATTGGTGAAAATCTACAATGTATTGAAATTCATTCTTCATTCAATTGGACGTACAATGCTGAAGAATCACATGTGACATATAATAAGATTTTTGAATTTTTCAGATGCATAAAATTCTGAAGACGGAAAATTCTACCAGTTATCAGGATCAAAATTTATGGAGATTAGAATTTTCGGCTACATAAATTTAAGTTGAATTTAACCTCATACTTCTAGATTTTGGAAAGTATTATCTTAATCTCGGGGAATGTAACTAAAAAGCTTGATAATTTACATTTTGAAGTTTTTGGCTCTTCTTTGCTGACGATTGAAATAGATGTATAACTAACTCATAAGACTTTAATGAGTACCCGGTCAGGAGAACATATTAAAGTTACTACTCAAATTCATTTCAACGAGATAACAATACTTATTGAGATATAGCTTTGGAATCAAAATTTCGTTTTCGTCGTTTTGAAAAACAAGAGACAAAATTATAACTCAATTGATACAAACATTTTGCCTGCTTTGAAAGCTTTTAATGGCATTTGAAGCCCTCATTCTTGTGCATCAGGTATAAGTCTGTGGTACCGTGCGCGCCTCTCAACCGGCAGATCGACGATTGAATCTCCTGGCCGTATCAAAACTTTTCAAGTGATGTGCCAGTTTGAACAATACATGAAAGTTTGAGTGCAAGGCAGAACACAATGCAAACTTGCATACCATTACATGAGTCCACAACAAAAATTGCACAATAGTTTGCAAGACTCAAATTTTTGTCCTTTCTGGTGGTCTAAATCCTTATCTAAATCCTTATCTGATTGAGTGCTATCAAGGCACAGTGGTTCAGAAAACTTTTACAACAATTGTAGGCGGTCATTTTGAATGATTTTTTTTAGGGTGGTTCATTAAGTTTCTGAGATATGAAAATTATTTTCTAACTATTATAACATAGAGACCTATATTGTTCTACAATTTTGAAGAACCTAATAATTCATGCAACTTTGTCGAAGACATCAAACATCTATCCTAAAAATAAAAGTTTTATGGTCATTTGTTGTCATAAAGTTAGGGTGGTCCTACAAAAACAGTTTTTTCGTTATATCTTTTCAGGGTGATAATTTATCGATAATATTTGTTCGGAAAGATTTTTGATAATCAGAATCACCATGCGCATCTTTTGTGGAAAATGGAATACCAAAATTTGATTTTGTTTTGAAGTTATGAGCCATTTTTTTTTAATTACTCTCTTTGAGCAACGATAACTCCAAAAGGAGCATGTCAAAAAGCTTGATAGCATTTAAAAGTTTATGTTACAATCTTTACAATATAAAAAAGTTGAAGAGGTTGTATATCAGACTCAACCACAAGGTTGACGTAGAATTACGGTAAAAACTTGATTTGTTATTTATTATACAAATTTGTCGAATTTGAATAATTTTGACTTGAGCGATATAGCCAATCCCTAGTTGAACTTACACGTGTTTGGTTCAAAAGTTGCTGAGCAACTAATCGAATTCGCCTAAATTTTTATTTTATATGCCGAAAATATCTTAGCGCACGCAAAATGAAGGTAAAGTTCAAAGCATAATAACGAAAAAGGTTGGATCACACGTGCGAGTATCGACGAACAAAAGCTTGCTTTGATCCATTGGGTTTTCATCGGGATCAATTGAAATTACACTGCCGGCCAAAAGTTTGTAGATCACCCCTTCTAGAACATGAAAATATACTTATCAAAACACATTCGTTAAATTTGGAGCAATTGATTGCCTTGTACTTCAAATTATGAAAATAACTACTTACACTGATTGGATGAACATTCGACACATTTCGTGTTCTGTTGAAATGTCGTTTTTTTTTTAACAAAATCTTCTTTTTATGGAAGAAAAGTTGAGTATAGGAAATTTTATGCCTTTAGATAGAGAAGATTTCCCAGAATCTATTCACATAAAACGACGGAAATATGATTCTAAACTCTTTTAATTAAGAGGATACAGTCCTGAGGACTGGTTTTAATAGTTATGACTTTTTGCCTAGAAATTTGCGTGGTGGCCTCTGTCCGTACCATACTCCTAAGAGCAAGTTCACTGGTGTTGGGAAAAAGTGGTAGAAATTTTGACTTTTTGATCTTTGGGCGTTGTATTTTTTTACAGAACTGTTTCTATTTCAGCCGTATGTGATATAAAAATTGCTATTTTTGCATCACAGCATTCCAAACTACAACACGTGTTGTTAAAAAACTTGAAGACTACAGATCTTGAAAATGTTTTTACATGGCAAAAAGTGACATAATTTCTACCATTTTTTCCCAACACCAGTGAACTTGCTCTAAGTTACTTTCACCGGAGCAGATTTGCTAGTTGAAAACCTTCTAGATGGAAGTAATGGTCGCTTCAAAATCTTGAATCGGGGGACTACAAGTCAAAATCCTAGAAATAGCGTCATACATGGAAACGACTCGTTGCGCTCCTTCTTGACTGGGTGAGCAGCACCTTAAGCCGCGCCAGCAACTTAGCAAATTGCCCCCGCATTCTCCACTAACTCGTCGTGAAGAATAGCGCACTATGGATAGCAAACGGCAAAATTGGTCGCACATACGCAGCACCGATAAAGCAAATAGCAGCGCTCACGACATTTTTGTTCGCTCCAACCGATCACACGGGAGAATGCCCAAAAACCAAATGAAACCGGGACGGTGCAATTCTTGCCTTTTTATAACTTCGGATGTAGTGCAGTTCGGGTCGACGGTCGGGTTTTTTTCGCTCGGGTGTTTTGCGCACCAATTTGTATAAGCGCTTTATTAGTAGTGGTGTACCAACACATAGCTGACCCAAGATGATGTACGGAAAAGATGTCTGTGAAAGAGGCGTTTTTTCGTAACGCGAGATCCGTTCGAAAATTTCAATTTGCCCCCCTATAGTGTTGCCGTAAGACGTAATTTTACAGAATCAAAGCAATCGAAAGATTCCTTTTAATTCAACCACGGTAAATGAAAAGTTCATATACCAGTATTTCGATAGCAACTTACTACCTTCTTCAGTGAACGTTTTCGATTATCGAAAACGTTCACTGAAGAAGGTAGTAAGTTGCTATCGAAATACTGGTATATGAACTTATCATTTACCGTGGTTGAATTAAAAGGAATCTCTCGATTGCTTTGATTCAGTTGAATCATTCAACCAAGTAGGCTCATACCACAACAGAACGTAATTCTACGTCAAAACTGGTGACATGTTTTTGTTTAAAGCGATTAATCGTTGTTTGAAGTTTGGTTAAATTGCAAATTGTTCCAGTGAATTTTTGAGTCCCTCCCATCTAAGGGATCAGAAAATTCGATAAAATTTATTTTTATTCAATATATTGACAAGTGGTGAAAATGTATGCATTTGCATTTAAGGATAATTGAAGCCCACCCATCAGAGAAGAGGGCTCCAATTCAATGTAAAGAAAACATAAAACCTTGAGTCTACTCTTTATGATTGCCCAGTATTTCTAAATAGGACAGAACTGAGGGCAGATCCGACGTCATTGTCTTTTTTGTAACGAATACTTTCGTTTTTTTACCACAACTTCAAATGCCATGCTAAATTTTTAAATTTTCGTGCAAATTTGTGGGCAAAAACAAATTCAAGTCGGGCTGGAACATTTTCCCGAGCCGTTGTCAAATAACATTTTTTATCTGCGATTTACCCGAAATCAACCTTGACATAGGTTTAATCGTCCATCAGAAGACACCCGTCGAACTTGGTCAGCACCTGATCTTATACTTAGCTTCCAAGCACGGATTTTGGCCACACTATTCTGTTTTATGATCTGATTTGGCTGTTTGCTAGCTCCATACGACTTGATTCGATTATCGAAAACGTTCACTGAAGAAGGTAGTAAGTTGCTATCGAAATACTGGTATATGAACTTATCATTTACCGTGGTTGAATTAAAAGGAATCTCTCGATTGCTTTGATTCAGTTGAATCATTCAACCAAGTAGGCTCATACCACAACAGAACGTAATTCTACGTCAAAACTGGTGACATGTTTTTGTTTAAAGCGATTAATCGTTGTTTGAAGTTTGGTTAAATTGCAAATTGTTCCAGTGAATTTTTGAGTCCCTCCCATCTAAGGGATCAGAAAATTCGATAAAATTTATGTTTATTCAATATATTGACAAGTGGTGAAAATGTATGCATTTGCATTTAAGGATAATTGAAGCCCACCCATCAGAGAAGAGGGCTCCAATTCAATGTAAAGAAAACATAAAACCTTGAGTCTACTCTTTATGATTGCCCAGTATTTCTAAATAGGACAGAACTGAGGGCAGATCCGACGTCATTGTCTTTTTTGTAACGAATACTTTCGTTTTTTTACCACAACTTCAAATGCCATGCTAAATTTTTAAATTTTCGTGCAAATTTGTGGGCAAAAACAAATTCAAGTCGGGCTGGAACATTTTCCCGAGCCGTTGTCAAATAACATTTTTTATCTGCGATTTACCCGAAATCAACCTTGACATAGGTTTAATCGTCCATCAGAAGACACCCGTCGAACTTGGTCAGCACCTGATCTTATACTTAGCTTCCAAGCACGGATTTTGGCCACACTATTCTGTTTTATGATCTGATTTGGCTGTTTGCTAGCTCCATACGACTTGATTCCATCCCGTAGTCCAATTCTCCTCATGGTACTATGGGCAGCACCGAATTTTCTGGCCAAATCACGGTCCGACATATTGAAATTCCTCTTAATCGTCCGCAAAATCTTACCAAGTAGTTTCCGGTCGACAATTGGATTTTCCAAATAACTGTGCACAAATTTTCCCCTTTTTTCGGGTTTCATGTTGATTATATACAAAGTACAGTCGATTTGCGGAATGTAAAAAATACATACGTGAGCCTGACAAAATTCTCGTCACGTGGGCGCCAAGAACTGCAAAATTCGGCCTCCAGAAGCGCCACAATATAAGAAAAAGCTTTTTCCAATTCTTAATGAAGCAAGTTTTATGTGGAAGCATGACGCCGCTGAAAACCAGAAAACCGTTAGGTGTGAAAAACTTCGACGAATCGAGAAAGATTTATGTGACGCTTTGCGTAAATTCTATTAGCTACAGAAGTTTGTTCAGTTAAAAATGTTTGTCCTATTCGTGAGTACTTTTTAAATCGATGTGAACTTTTTGTTAGATCTTACTTTTAATAATATTCAGCGCACACTGGTTAAGTTTGCTTTAATAAACTCATTGTTTTTGAACTTTCAGTTAACTATATTCCAACATTATTCTTTTGTGTATTATTTTGGTAGTCAACAATTTTATCATTGAAGTCAAATTTCGAAAACCCTCCCCATTTACGAATCCTTCGCACGGGTCTGTATGCTATTGATATTTGCCTAAATCATACCATTTAATGAGAATAAAACAGTAAATTGTGTATCAAACAATAATATTCCTGCATAAAACGGGTTACGAGAAACATCATCGTTAACAAAATCCACATTCAAGTGCACGTTGTCGACGCTTGTTCTTCAACTACTCTAGTAGTAGGTACATCGAAACAGGAACAGTACAGAGCTTCCGAATATGCAATCTTTCGCAGATTGTCAGGAATCTTTACTTCCCGCATTTATGGCTTTTGGAACTACAAATCCGGATCCCATTCGATAAGCAATTTCTGCAGCTCCGACAGAAAACTTCAAGGGATCTCCTCAATCCTTCTTGTGACGGGTCTGGTAGAGTTTCCGGTGCCGGTTTTTGCTTCCAGTTTTTTTCAAGGGCAACCTTGCTGGCACTAGTAGCCGAAGGATCATATTTTCCGTTCGGAAGAAGGCGGCTAACCTCGGGCTGACTGGATTGATCTTATCGTCTGAGTCGGATCCTGTATGTGTATAGTAGGTACAGACTCATAAGGGTAGTAGTTTCCCGATACAATATTTACCCGGTGTGGTGAACCTCACCTAGGAAAATAATGACTTTCGAGGGGCACCTTTACCGGCGACGGCACAAATTTAGTGTAGAATTTGAGCTGAAAGAGGGGAAAAACTTTTTTTCTCACTTCCTTGAGCCTTCCGGGGAAATTGTAGTCTGGCTACCGATATTTTTGGGATGTGTCAAGTCGAGTGAAATTTTCCACCTACACTCTAGGGGAGGGGTGAGAAAAAATACAAACATTCCTTCGAGAAAAGCACAGTGAATGCATTTTCACTTTTTTTTT
Source organism: Uranotaenia lowii (assembly GCF_029784155.1). Classification (NCBI taxonomy): domain Eukaryota; kingdom Metazoa; phylum Arthropoda; class Insecta; order Diptera; family Culicidae; genus Uranotaenia; species Uranotaenia lowii. The sequence goes on along the minus strand of NC_073693.1, from coordinate 4,117,667 downwards.
TTCTCTCAAGTTCTCGACTTGCACACTCTCTTCCTTTGGCTTTTGGCTTCCGGTGCACACAATAATGGATTGTGATATTTTTTTTTCCTTTCTCTGCATCTTCTCTGTACCCCTTTATCCATTGTATATGTATTAAAGGACTTTTTCTTGTACCGCAGCACTTTTTGAAACAGCTCTTGAGCCAGCAGTTTGAGAGCAACACAAGAAATGCTGCTCGTTGTTAAAGTGCTTTCCCCGGAAGTCGGCAACCATCATTATTGAGGGTGAAGGTTCTTTCTCGACACGACACGAGGCGGATGTGCAGCAGTTCCGGGACATTGAAATCTACAAATGCTGCTGCTGTTGCCGGTGCAGCTTTCATTCGTCACTCAAACTTAACTCCATTAGCGGGACACATTACAATTAACGAAGTTTTTTTTTCTGCTTTCATGCCAAGTTTTTGTGAGACGCTGACTCGCTTACTATTATTTGATGAGTTAGTGGTTTAAGTTTAAATTACTGATTTATGCAGCTAATAGTCACACCAAAAAAGGAAAATTCACTTCACAATTTGCAAAAAAAAGTACAGCAACCAAATCCTTGAATTCATCGAAATTCATAATTGAGGCTTTTTAGTTTGAGTATATAAAAATACCCTTACTTACAAAAGGCAGAAAAACCCACGAATTTTCAAGCTAAGTAACCAGCAAATCCTTCAAGATTTGCTGGATTTCCCTAAATCGATGAAAAGTGTTTTTCCCCAAAATCCTAACGAGCTCTCACTCTCTTATGCTGGGAAAATGTATCGAAAGAACATTAAGGAGGGTAATTTTGAGAGTCAGCTGAATCGATAATGATGTCAATAAAGACTGGTCCCGTGAGTGGGTGGCCACCGGCTTCAACATGGATGGCGTGTCTTGGCGCTTCTGGCCATAAACCAGTCTTCCCGCGTGATGTTAAATGTTTATTGGGAAAACATAAATTCGATTATACCTTTAACAACGCCATAAAATGCGTTTTTGCGATGTTTTGCTGCATTTTCGAGATTTTGTTTTCCGGGCATGGTCCCCTTTTGTCGCAGTTTTCCTAATGCGGTGCTTACCTGGTGGACGGAAAAGCATTTTTTTTTTGCGCAATTATCCAACCGTTTACAGAGTCTTATCGACTATGACATTTGAATGCCCAATGCTATTCAAGTCCCACGACATTTGATGATTTAAAAAAAATTTATGAGGACTTTGAGGCTGAAGGGTAAAGTTGAGACCTACCTACCTACCTAAGGGTCCGGCGCCGATTGACCGACGCATAGGGCTGAGATAAAAGATCTCCACTGCTGGCGATCCAGAGCATATGTGCACCAAGTTTCACACCCGTACAGCAATACGGATTTGACGTTTGAGTTGAGAGGTAAAGTTGAGAGATTTATTAAAATTTGACGAATCATTCTCAACTATTCTTCGATTGTATCCCTTTCTTTTATAAATGAATATTGTAAAACACAGAAACTTTATACTCTGTATGCGGACCATAAGTCTGGGGAAAACAAATAATAATAGATTTTAAATCTGGCTTTTGGCTTTGAGGTGCCAAACTTGTTTTGTATGTTAACAAGTGTGAGCTGTAGTCTAGATCATCACATTTTTATGAGAACAAGAGACAGACAAAGAATAATAGCTTTTGGGAAAAGGTACCTATATTTCAAACATGTAAGCGATGTCTACCGTAGCTAGTACATCTCTTACTGGGGTACATGATGGGCTCGGTGGGAGTCTATAAAATTCGCCCTAGTGGATAAATAGACCTCACATCTCTATTTTCTTTTTGTTGAAGGAAAAATATTCAATTTAAAAATTTTCATAATTTACAAACTGTCTTTTATCACATGATGTTTGCTAAAATTTGGACTTAGGGTTAGGTTGTTTATCTATTAAACTATCTGAATGTGCTGATGTGGTTCGTCAACACATGTAAATTTGTGAAATTACCTTTTATAATTCTTGTTTACAATTTCCATCTGAAACAAACCAGCATTTAAGTAATATCTTTGAAAATAAGTTGTTTAGCACAACCAAGAAAAATAATTAAAAAAAAAATGTTCGAAGGAACACGAACATAAACAGTGCCAGAATCCCGAAAAGATAAGATTCAAAACAAAAACTTATTCATATCCCAAAAATACACAAAAAATAAGAGAATTTATTGCTTACACGATTTTCTTACTCATGATTATCACGCGAAATCAAACATTTATAAATTTTACTGATAAAATTAATCCATATTTCCAAAACAAATCAGAATGATGTTCGTTTTTGAAGCTAACAATTAGCTTGAAAATAATTTTTATGCGTTCTGGGTTTTAAATTTTAAATCGATATTTTCGAAACACCTGATTCAAAATTCAAATTTAATTTTGAAAAAATTGGAGTTGGAAGCATTGGACAAAGAGTTAATGCACAGAATAGAATACATGGAATATAACACCAAATTAAAAAAATGGAATTCTAAAATAAATATAAAACCATAATTAATTTTTTTTAATAAAATGATAAAAATTGTTATGTATTATGCATCTCAATAAACATTTCTGTAGTATCTCGAATTTGAAAAAAATAATCAAAATTGAAAATGGTAATTCTCGATAAATAAACAAATTTGAACTTAGGAGAATTTATTCAATAGTTGATTATTGAATTCAATTTGATAAAAGAAGAAAATATTCAATTTTATTTCAAAAGTGCCAGTTACCCAAGACAGAGATGAAACTATTTTCTATAATAAAATTCTTTTAGTATCAAAAGTTATAGGCCGAAACAAAATTCAAATCCTTCTTTTGTCACCTGGAGTTGAAACATCGCGAGGGGGGTGCAATAAAAAATAATACGAAAAACAAATAAATTGGAATAAATTGCACGAAGCTTGTATGCAAAAAAATTGCATACTATATCTTTGCACAAAACCTATAGATCATGTTTTTTTTTATCGAAAAATTCAATCAAATCAAGAATACAAAAGGTGAAATAACTCCAATCTTCCAAACTTTGTTTTTTGGTCTTGTAATCTTTCAGATATTGGATTTTTGTTCTCGAAATTTACATAAAATACTTCAAACTTTATTTATTTCCCCCTTCGGGATTAATAGAAATTTCGAAGGGTGGGGGGGGGGGGGGGGGGGGGTGGAGGGTTTGACAAAAGAAGAAATTGATATTTGTTCCAGCCTAATTTGGAAAAGTAATTTATAATAAAACATATTTTTTGTAAATATCGGAAGCACAAAGCAAATACAAATTATGTTAACATTGCGTATGAAAATTAAGCTTTAAAATTCTTTAATTTCTTTAAATTCTTTAATTCATTTTTTGAACTTCTCAAAAGATAACTTAAAAAAATATAATTCATTCAGGAAACATGATTTGATATAAAAGAAATGAGTGAAACGTTTATAAATTTTCAAACGCAGGTTTAAAAGCTTAAAATATTCTCATTCGAAATTTGAATTCGAACGCAGAAGTTCAGAATATCAAAGAATGTTATTAAAAATAAATCAAAACATTTTAATAGTTTTTCTTAAAAATTCGGTAAAGTAATTTGAAATTTTCAAAAACTTTACATTTACACATTGCAGAACAAATACGAGTTATCTCGTGTTTTCGCTTATCGTTAGTGTGCTACTCTAAGAAGCATAACTTAAATGTTATTGAACATTATTCAACTAAAATTAACACAACAATTTCAGTAGCTCGAAGAACACAACTAAATTTGTAAGATTTGGTCCAGTTGTTTCTGAGATGTAGAATACCGAATTTTGGCGTTTCTTAGCTAAGATGTTTTCGCAGTCCTTAATTTCTTAAAATACAGTAAATTTATTTAAAGATGATAAAGATAAGTTTAAAATAATTTTAAATTCATTTTTTTTCATTAATCACGTCTAACCACTTTCATTTTTTTATAATTATAATAATAATTATATTTAATAATAATTTAATATAATAATTTCATAATTTAACTAAATGGAACAGCAAGTGATTTAATGATTGATTTGGTAGATTAAGTGTCCTGAACTCGAATCTTTCTTAAATTTTATCTATCATCTTTAATTTTTAAGATATGAAGTTTTTGAGAAATAAAATGTATCAATTTGAAGTGAAAACAATCAGTGACGACTGATAAACTAACAAATCTATATTGAAAAAAATATCTGATTCTGAATTTGTTTATAATACCAATTTCATTCAATTATAATATTTTTATGATGAAATAAATTTGTTGATTGATAACCCATACACTCCTTTCCCCCCGTTTGCACGGCCTTGATTCAAACTTAATTGGAAATTTATTGAAATTGATATGTTAGTTTTATACCTTTACATGACTTAAATGCATTTTTTGTCGAAAATGAATGATTAAATCCAATCATCATTCAAAAACTAACTTCTCTAATCTAAAATATTTTTAAAAAAATAAAACAATTTTTCCAATACAAGTTTAATAGATTATTAGAAATCTTTATACTCAATCATAAATTGAGTATTTTTGCTTTACTTTAAAAATTTCAATCCAGTTTTTTAAGGTTCTGATTTCCAAATCATGAATTGATTCTATAAATTTGACACATAACCTAAATTCAGGAAATTGAAATGTGTTTAACGACTTTAACTTAAGTCCTTGTTTTTTTTTTAAATTTTAAATTAGTCTTTCAGGTATGGTTAACCTTCCAAAGCCGTTCGCTAAAGATCCGTTTCGGGGAAATTTGAACTGTAGTTTGATTTCGTTCTCCTGGCTGCAAATATTAACCGATTTTGATGATATTATATTCATTGTCTAGGTAATTTATTCTTATTACTCAACATTTCAAAATAAAGTTGATAAGTATTATCAGATAATCAGAAACTGGTACAGAAAGTAAAAAGTCCGAAAAATCAATTTTATTTTTAAAATACTCATAACTTCTGACAGCTTTTCTGTATTTAACTGTTTTATTAATGTTTGAAATTGTCAAGAATCCATCTATCCGACAATGTATAGATATGTTGGGGTCCAATGAAAGTGTTGACCGCTATGACTAATCTTCCGGTAGAAAAAAATTTTACTTAAAAAAAACGACATCCAATATTGGCTTTGCTTAGCTGTATTTCATTTCCCAATGAACCGATTTTCAAAACTCAAACTTTAATTTTTTGGCGTTGATTTGATCATTATTTTCATAGAACATACTTGGTCTGTCAAAATTACCAGTTCATCAGTATATTGGAATGATGATAAAGACGTTTGAAATGTGCGCTTCGGGTCATATTGACCCGAACGGCTTTGGAGGGTTAAGCTTGCCAGCTTGCCCGGATTTATCCGGGTTTGCCCGGATATTTGATGCAGAATTTCGGGAAAGTCCGGTCCGGCCCGGTTGCCCGGATATCGTGAAAAAAGTCCGGATATTGCCCGGATTTTTTCACAATTTTCACAAAGAAACCAAAAAAAATCAAAGTTTTTGAGTAAGTTTCAGCAAAATCGATTAACGGTATGGAAATTTCCAACGGTTGTTTCAAATAATTTCGCTGATTTACTTTTATAAACCTTTAAATATTTAAGTGTTCCAAATACTTTTTGGAAGTCTGCAATTACATTAATAAAATATTAATTTCATTTTTTTTTGCATTTTTTCTTTGCTTTTATGTATAATAACACCTAAATTTTGCCCGGTTTTTGCCCGGTTTTTGAATTTGAAAAATTTAATTCCATGGCCGGATTTTGCCAGGTTTTTTTGAAAAAATGCCCGGAATTGCTAGGCCCGGATGGGAGTGGAAAAAATTCTGGCAACCTTAGGTATGGTTAAATAGATTGACAGGGAAGTTAAATTCAAGCATGAGTTCTTTCAGGGAAGCATAGTTGGCAGAAAGAAGACTAGAGAAATGAAAATAGCTTGGACGATGACGAAACAATTCTCCCTGTCTGGTCAAGATTGAATACTACAAATTCCAAGATTGTATACTTCAAATTCCTGTAGCATAGTCGGTAATGCGTTGGCCCGTAAAGCCAAAGATTGCGAGATCAAATTCTGCACAGTGCAGCCAGTGATTTTTTCGACATTTTCCAAGTAATTTTTTTAAAATTTGTTTTAATTTTTTTGTGCCAATCTAACCTTTCCATATACTAATTTCCAATAAAGAAATTGGAATAAAAATTTGGTTTTCTTAACTTTTTTTTATGTAAATGCATTTTCTGAATGTACACAAGTTAAACAAACAATCTTCATCGCAAGCCACTTTAAGAGAGCAAAATAATAAAAGATTGACATAACCTGGAAACAGATAACCTTTTGAAACATGATTGTTTGTTCATTCAACCATTATATAAAGATAAAAAAAATAAATAGGTCAACTCTCAATAAGGTTGAAAATGGACATGAAATCATTCTGAATGCCCTGATTTTATGGGGTTGACCCAATTTAATTGAATGGAATCGACAAATACGAGTAAATTGCGAGATTCTTCCATGATAGATAGGTGATGAAATAAAAGCTCATTTTTCACCAATTTTGTTATCAAAATGTAGGCAGACTTGATGAAGTTGCATTATCTTAAGTCTCTTATGTGCTTTATCCTAAGTCAAAGTTTGATTTTTTTTGCAAAATAATAAGCAATTTGACGAGTTTAAAATTCTATGGTTTTATTTAATTAACAAAAAAATCAGACCGAATCATATTCGAAAAATAAAATTGTTAAAATCTGAAAAAAAAATCTTGTGTTTTAAGTCGTCAAAATCAACCAAGTTTTCAATTTTTGGGAAGGTCTGAAGTTCCCCGGCGCAAACCCGTTAGTCAATAGAAAAATAAAAAGCACAAGTTAGACAGTTTCAGCACTTTTTAAAAACGGTCTTCTATCTTTTTAGAGAATTAATATTACTTATCACATACTATTTTCAGCTTTTGTGTTCAAATACTTTGGGCAAATTTTATCGAAAACTTAATTTCTATCTGGAATATTATGAGAATGCATCGATATGCAATATTTGTATTGAGAGATTTAAAAAACATCATAAAAATGCATTGATGTGTTATGGAATAATCTATACTGACTGATCCTATTTAAGTCTTTTGACATTACCATGAAATTTTTTATTGGAATTTTAAATTATTACATGTGTTATTGCTTATCGCAAAATTTTTGTGAGTCAAAAGTAATTTAGCCTATTAAATAGAAAAAGAGAAAAATTCATCAACATTCAAAAGGAAATCAAGTCAAAACGTATTATCAATACAAATGACAAAAATTATCTTAACAAGTATCAAATATGATCACATTAGGTATTCACGAGTGCATGTATGCGTCGCGACTAGAGTGTCAATTTCCCGGCCATTTCAGCGATCCCGCGAATCGGGAAATCAGACGATCCTTTTCCCGGGAATTCTTCGGATCCTGGGAAAAAATTGAAAATGAAGATTCTTACACTCTATTGCATACGAAACCTTATCTATATGGCATTTTAAATTTTTTGGTTGTAGTACTGCACATATCAAAGTTTTTAAAGCCTCAAAAATTCAATTAAAAATTATAAAAAAAACCAAAACCCAAAATACTTTAAGCGACAAACTTGACTGATTCTTGCTGTAAAAATTTGAAATAATTGATAAAGATTTGTCACTATCGAGATAGAAGTTGATAAGCTAGATTACAGATTATTCATCAAATTTCGTTAATTTTCAGATAACTATCTTTTTGATTCAAAATATGTTTTATATATTATTCAAAATAAAAACTTTAAAATTCATTTCATAGAGTTTCCTTATTAGAATTTGTTGGTTTTATAGATTTTTTGTTTTGTTTTTGCTTTTACACTATGTTTTCGAACGAAAAAACATAGTGTAAGTTATACATCAAGTTAGAACTTTCATTTTCCATGTTTATTCTGATCCATTTTTCGAACCAAGATTGTGTAATTTTTAAGTTATTTGGCACTTTTTATTGGCTTCGGGAATTCCCGGGAATTTTCAATCGAGGAATCCCGGGAAGGACACTCTAGTCGCGATGCCTTTTAACGCTTTTTCTTCTAGCTCATCATTGTTCCTTTAATTGTTGTTTTAATGAAGATTCTAGACCCAGGACTGAAAATATTGTAATGATTTAATTTTTTTTTTTTTGGAGGTCTTTTTGAAGTGTTTATGGATATTTGACAGTAATTTAATTAGTCTCGTGCAAAATAAGCGATTTTTTTCGGTTTCAATGTCATTTTGGAAGGAACTATCATGTGGTTGACCCTGTTTTTTTTCACGAAAAGCAGCAGGGCATATAAAAAATGCTCAAATAATAATTTGAGGCTTTGTAGAGTTGAGAAACTCCATGCATTAGATTCTAAAACTTCTCATGAACTCCATAACCTATTATTCTGTATGCTGCCTTCTGTGGAGCCAAATACTATTCTGGAGTCCGGCTACTGGTTTTCTATACAATGTAAGCAACTATTTAATTTTTAAAGCTAAATTCTCACTTCGGACGTGAAAAGAACATGGTTAAGCTCTTTCTTAATCATAAACATGGGCCCAAGTGGCCGCTTCATTGTATTCTTCAGGTTTTCTTTGAAATTAAGGGTATTTTATAAGTTCATGAGAAGACCGTTGATTCTAATGCATGTATGTTTCTTAACTCATCAATGCCCCAAATGGATTGTTTGAGTATCTTTTAACATCACCTGCATTTTTTCGTTAAAAATTTGAGTCACCCACATGGTAATTCCTTCCAATACGGCATTGAACCCGAAGAAATTGTTAAATTGTTAAATTAATGCAGTTTTCGTATTGTCATTAATTTTCAGTAATTTTTTGTTTTAATTTATCATGATTTAGACAAATTTAGCATTTTTATTAAATTGTTCAAATTAGTTGAAATATTTTTTTCTAATTTGTATTTGGAGTCATTTACCATAATTTTTAAGAAGGTTTATGTAATTTAATATTTTCTTTTTGTTTATTTCTTTTTATTTTAAATTTTATGGAATATTGATTTATTTCTGTCAATTTCAAGTATTTTATCGAATAATGGTTAAAGTTGATATATTTGATCAACATTAGAGAACGTAAATTGAACTAAATTCTATAGGCCCTGTAATATCGGAAGATGATGAGATACCTAAATTCAGAAATCAATATTAATAACTTTGTTTCTTTTTTATGCTTTCAGATCAGCTGAAGATGAATCCCCTCTGGCGTCGGTTTATCGCATCAGCTACATGTGGTACTCGTTCCTGGGCATGATCCTAACTGTTCTGTTCGGATTGATCATCTCTCTGCTGACAGGTGGCCTATCCTGTAGCAAGAAGCAGATGACCCTCGATCATCATTCGCCAAGAAGATCCACTGAAGGAGGTGCCACCAATCTGGGCTTCTGCCATTCCGACGAACGAAAGCTGTCTGATCACGGAAATGGGGGATTGCCACAAAAATCAATTACAACCGACGATACGAATTATTGTGGCAGCACGGGTAAGAATAGCATCAAAATTCGTGCCGGGGCTCCCATGATGATGATGATGAAAACAAACGTTTCGGTTGATGAGAAAGGCAGCAAGAAGGAGAAGGCCCCCCATCGGAAGAGTGGATCCGGCAATGGTAACATATTTGCAACCAACGATGGATATCAGATGGACGAGAATCAAGCTAGGACCTCTGTTGGGCCCGATAGCTTGACGATGAAACTCGAACGGGAAAGATTTTAATTATCGAGTGCTTCTTTTTATTTTTTTCCATCAATGAAATTCGTTACATTCGTTTCACCATCTGAAGGAACGAAAGTTTATTTTACTACCTAACACCCAATCGACCTCGATAGCCCTTCCTTTTACCCCCAAAGATAGGCAATAAGATTCAATTTGTAATTTCATTGCAAAGCAAAATTGAAAACAAATCATGTTAATACAAACGATCCATTCCGAGCACGTTAGCCTCGTATCCGGATCCGGAGAGCATATTTTCGATTCAAATGAAGAGTAATCCTATCAAAAACCAATCAGACATTCCAATAATAAGTCGAGAGAGCATGTTGTGATTTAGCAGCAAGTTGAAAGAAGCAGCAAAGTGAGATGAGCCACTCGATCGATCGATGGCTGATGTCAATCGACACCGATAAGATACCCATCTGATGAGCTGAAGCAATAAAAAAAAGAGAAGATCCACAAATTCAATTGAATCCATTTTCAATATAGGATAAGTTGTTGAGTTGATTAGTTTTTAATTTGTTGAAACTAGTAGAGCTCGTTACAGGAAATTGGAGTCAGAGCAAAGACGACTCGTGTTACGATAGGGATATTATAGATGCTTACAGAAGCAGAATGCATTAAAAGATGAATAGCAGTATTTTTTCCACAAATAGACATGATACTCCAAATGCACAGGTGATCAATATACAAACATATCTTTAAAGCCAACTTGTTCACTTGAATTCATATATCACAATCCAATCCAACAACTTGGGTGATAGTTAAATGGGTCATATTTAAAATTTATTTTTTCGAGATAACACCAGATCTCGACGTTTTAGGCATTTCTTATTGATTTGGCTCAAAAAATAAAATTACAATTATTCCTGTTTCCTTTGGTTTCCCCTTTGGTGATTTTCAAGGGTCAAGAAATCGAATCTTTGAGCGGTTTAAGGCACCCCTAATTTCGATCATGAAATTTTTCCCATACAACCTTAGCAACCCTAATGTATGTAGTAAGTTTGCCAGATTGCCTAATTTAGCCGCCTTTGCCCGTATATTTGAAACAAAATCTGAAAAAAGGCTGGTTGCCCGGATTAACACAGATATATTATCTTCATTCGAAAAATTGAACAAACAAAAGCTCAGGTTTAGTGATTATATTCCAGGAAAAATGAAAGAAATAATTATATTTTGTTTTTTGGAAGCCAAAACCACGATTCAAAATCCGATGATTTGACGTTTTGATTGAAAAAAAAAAACGTTTCAAGTGTTTTTAGTCTTAATATAAGTCAATTAATTCCTGTGGTTTGACCAAATTTGCCAGGTGATTGCCTTATTTTTGGGTTGAAAATATGATAATTATATGCCCGGATCTCGCAAGGTTTTCATATAAAATTGCCCGGATTTGCTAGGCTGCTAAAAATGCCGGGAATTTCCAAAGTCAATAAAAAGTTTTAAATTACTAAAAAGTTACACGATCTAAATTGGGAAAATGGATCAGATTGAGCATGGAAAATGATAGTTCTGCTTTTTTTTTTTTTTTCTAAAAACTGGTTAATACATTGAATTTCAGGTCCTCAGAGCCAAAGAGGTATAAGTGTAAAAATGCAAAAAAATCCGAAGAAATATACGAACTTTCGTAAAATATATGGATAGTGGCCAAACACAAAAACTGAAAAGCGTGTTTCTTTAAATAGCATACTTATACGACTCCTTTGGCTCCAAAGGCCTCATTTGATTGATTAGGTTTTTTTTTGTTGAAAATGTGAAAAACAAAGAATCCATAAAACTAAACAATTCCAATTAAGAAACGCTACGAAAAGAATCTGGTGAGCTACACTCACCATTTAGAACTTCCGTTTCGCAAACTGTTGACAGCATCAAAATCATCAGCGAAGAAATATTTTGAAACAAAAGAAAATTTATCATCAATTTTACGAAATTTGATGAATAACCTAAAGTCTAGCTAACCAACTTCTATCGATAGTGAAAACTCTTTCTCATTTGTTCCAAATTTTTGCATCAAGAATCAAACATGTTTCTCGGATAAAGTACCGTAAACTGCGGGAACTTTGATCACCGGGGTAACTTTGATCAACATGAAATTTTTTCAGATAATAACTCAGTGAAAAGTTAAAATATCCGAAAACTGTTTATTACGGTTGTAAGCCTATAAATTGATTTTCAAAGAAGCTAAATTTGAATTTTATTAGAAGATTTTTGATAGTACTTTGGATGTAATATTAAAATCTAAAAATATCTGGATTTTCAAAGGCTCGCGAACAAATATCTCTCCTGATAAAATTTAATTATTTAGGAGATAATGGGTTGTTGTAAGTGAAAGTACAACTTTTTTCTCTATTTAGATATGAGGAACATCATTATTGTTTCCAATTCAAGAGAGTGTGAATTTTCCTATGTCTTTGAATCTGTAGCTTCAAAATTTTATGTTCAGATGGCTACGAGTGAACTCATTCATGGTAGAAAAGCTCGTCACCAGGGAAAATAAACCCCGACAATCAGCCGCTCAATCGTTGCCAGGATTGCGAGCGATTTACGCGGTGGATGTGAAAAAAAAACAAAAAAACACCTAGCTTTCCTTCATCTTTCGCGAATATCATCATTCATGGGGACGCCCTATTCCGTATTCCGAAGGTCGGAAACACGTTTGGGTTCGTGTCGTGGAGAACGAATCTTCACCACGAGGAAGCGAAAAGTCCCCAATTCAAAGATAGACAAAATGTACTTGAACCGAAGTTATAAACAGATGAATATGAAATATTCCGTAGCAGCTACCTTTTCATTTTACCTTCGCCCGCTCCAATGCCATTTATCCAGACAAGGTGACGGGACATAAATATTTTATGAATAAATCTCCCCAGGTTTTTTTTTCCTTCCGCTTTACAGCAGTATTTACGAGCACTTCCGGTAGTGTTTTCAGAAAAGGTGTTTCCTTGTTTTTCCCTTCCGTTAAAGTGATGGGGGCGACGAGAATATCGGTCAGACCTCTAAGATATGGGAAATATTCACATAAGCTCTTCTTCTGCGAATGGGGAGCTTCGCTTGGAAAGGGTCTTCTCGGTAGGTATTTCTTTGAAATGTTTGCTTTTTGGAGGGTGATCCATAATTGAGTTTGTTTGTTTTTGTTTTTGCTATCAAAAGATTATTCTTAGCGTCAGGCTTAAGGAAGGGTTTCGTAATTTAATGAGGGTTTGCAAGATTTCGCATCGTTGTGAATGGGTTAAGCACTCTGATTATGAATGACTTTGCGCGTTCTCAAATAAATCATGATTTTGATGTACAAAATTGTAATCTACGAATGGTTTTTGCAATTTTAATAAAGGCATTAGGCCCAGTATTGTACAAGCCTTTCTGGAAAAGTTAGTTCAGGATTTTTCAATATGCATGTCAAATTTCATCCAATCAACCGCCAAAGCATTTTTCGAAGTGGTTTGTAAAGTTTACGTTATTTGACACATTTGAAACATTGTATAGTAAAAATGACAAACACAGATTTTTTGACGACTATTCAAAAGAAGATGTTCTTCCAATTTTTAGAATCTACATTTGCGGCACTTGCATCAGATTATTTCAATACCAAAACTTAACTTAGCCCTGGATTTTGAATACGTTAACGCAAGATTTTCGCAGTAATGCTTTGTACAGTATGCACTTATTGTGTGCGAAAATAATAAAAACTTGCCACTAATTGTCGAAATTTGAAACGTAAATAGACGTTTTTGAGGTTCTTTTCCTTAACAAGATCAATGTTTGTAGTTGAGTAAATGAAAGTACTAGAATATTTCAAATGCGATAACATGCTCTAATGGCTGAAGAAAAAAAATTCCACAGGTGCATAAGCAAAAAATGTTTATCGACTGTATGTTTAATGTTTCCAAGGGCTCACAGTGCCTTTTTGTTTTTATATTGTGTAATGTTCCTATCATGTAGAAAATAGGGAAAATTTTTAAGCTATTTATCGAACTGACAAAGCTATGTTCCTTGTCAGTTCTAAGATCTATGCCATTCAATCAAAACATTCAGCCTTTTTTCAAAACTGCTGGCCACTGTTGCCGAAAGTCGCTCAAAAATCATTAAATTTTGTACGAAGCTTTTTTCCCCCCTGGTCACAGCCGAAGTTGTCAACTTTTTTTCAAAAATTGAGTAAACCATGACTATAGTAATTTTGTTTCGGCTTTTTGGTCTTGGATGTAGATGAAACAACGGTGGTTTTTGAAATACCCGACGTTTCGACTAGTTTTGTTGAACTTTTTCAAGGAAACTAGAAGTTTTAAAACAAATTATTTTTGTGAGCGTTGTTAATAATTTATAAATGTTTTAACTCACTTTGCAGTCTGTTGTTTTTTCGATTTCGTTTTAGTCCAACGGTTCATTGATCTACATCCAAGACCGAAAAAGCCAAAACAAAATTACTATATAATAAGTTTGTTTGGGCGGACCATTTCGGGTGAGTTACAGATAGATGTTATCTAGTCGACGAATTGAACTGAAGAGACAATTCATTTTATTTTCGTTCATAATTACAATTTTTGGCGCCTAAACTATTTCAGAACATTAAAACAAGTTGGCAACATTTAACATTTGAATTTAAAGCAAACGGTACAAGGGGTTTTATAAAGATCACTGGATATTTGAAATCAGGGTGACCAATATGAACGAGATCGATCATACCGGCCACCTTAAACTACAGTTTAAATAATGGGAACCTCAGCCTGTTTTTAATCTAAGCTATAAAGAACAATAATCAAAACACACAACAAAATACTTGCAGCAGGAACGATGTCAACACCTTCGATCTTACATGGCTTACACAAAAACGTAACGGACCATGTTGCTGAACTGGACAATAGTAGCTGGACATCGGTTATTTGTTGCATTGGAACTGGTAGGTCACCTCGGCTGCTCACCTCTGGAATCTTGGACATCGAACTTGGAGGTAGTTTGGAAAATCGGCAACTGGATTGTGGTAGGATCGGGACAGTTAGCTTGGGATTCTGGACTTTCCTATTTCATTTTGTTTTGGTTCAGAATCTCAACTAAAGGGTCAGTAAATGGCACACTAACTTCGAAGTACGTTCGAAGTGAGTGCTGACCGGACAGTCAGCACGGCAGTTTCCCGAATGGCTGATGGCTGGGGCATCAGTACAACCCATTCGAGACGATTTACTGACCGGGACAACGCATATCAATTGGTAGGTAGCAGGCAGGGTGTCGAAATACTAGGGCATGTTGAAACCACAGCAAATTTGATGCGGACGGGCACTGACTGGCAGCCAGTACCGCAGGATCCCGGATGGCTGATGTTAGGCCGTCAACATCAGTGCTCCCATTCGGGTTGCATGGTCGATCCGCAACAAGGGCTGGCGCAATGTGGTACATCAATTTTGACGGGCTAGGGTTCGGTTGCTGGTCGGGATGAATAACTGGGCGTCTCAGATCGTCAATTAACAGGGTCCAACGTTGTCTTTTCTTACGGTTGATTAATCAGGTACGGAGAAAATGGTCCGGAAAAGTGAACCCAGGGCAGGCTTGCTTAACGCTGGGCAGGGGTGACAAACTCCTGGCGAAAGCCTCCTGCATCCTGGTCACGGCACCAAATGTTTGGGCGGTACATTTCGGGTGAGTTACACAGATAGATGTTATCTAGTCGACGACTGAAGAGACAATTCATTTTATTTTCGTTCATAATTACAGTTTTTGGCGCCTAAACTATTTCAGAACATTAAAACAAGTTGGCAACATTTAACATTTGAATTTAAAGCAAACGGTACAAGGGGTTTTATAAAGATCACTGGATATTTGAAATCAGGGTGACCAATATAAACGAGATCGATCAAAGTTCTAGACCCCTTTTTCTTGGCAGAGGAAAGTGTTCCTAAATGGGCTTTTCGGATTGAAATGCGAATACGGCTGTTTGACAGAATGGAATTTTGAGGGTGATACGATTTGAACACAAGACAAGAAAGAATTTTATGAATTTATCAACTCTTAAAAAATATAAAAATTCGTACAAGGTTTTGATACCTTTTGATGTAATATTTTGACTTCTCAAAATCTCTAAACAGATTCCATAAAGTTTTTCTTATGGATGAATTGCATCAATAGTATGACAACCTTAACGTTTGTTTTATTCCATAAAATTGTAAAAGACATAGTTAATATAAAACATATGAAAGTTAGCAGTATTTAGCATTTCCAATGAAGTTATACGGAAATATTTCCTGAAAAACAGAAATCTTGCCCAAAACATAAAAAGGCGCATTCAGCCTGCACGGTTTGAAGTTCGGTGTTTTAGACAAGAGTTATAATAAAATTGTTTCTCTAAAACTGAAGAAGATTTCAGCATAAAAGTTACTCCAATGTATAGGAAACATATGCCTGCCCAAGTGTGTATAGTTTTTGTACACATATTCGATGTAATATTGGATTAATTCAGTATTCTCTCAATAGGCGCATGTAGCCTACTTTTTCTCTATTCATCGATTCAGCTCGATGATTTACTAAGCTTTAATTACATTTGTGAGTGCGTGTTTATTTGTTCACGTTTTAAGCTGAATTGGACTTAAACTTCATTTCATATTTTTTTTTTTTCTCAAAAATCAGTTTAAACATTTTCGAATGATGTGTAAATCAAGAAAAAAATTAAAAAATATTTGAATTTTTCACATTTTTTTTAATTGTTACTTTTGTTGTTTAATTGTTACTTTATGAAACGCTGGGTTAACAATTTTTATGAGATTTTAATTGACGGCGATTGGCAACATGATACAAAAATAATTAAGAAAATTTACTGTTTCTTATGAATAACGTACTTATCATGGCTCCCATATAGGTGATAAAAAGTAAAACAATAAAAAATGTATGAATACGAATACAACTGTACAAAAGATCCATCCACAAAATAAAATAGAAATAAAAAGAACAAAGAATCACTCTGAGTTTTCAAGCACACTAATCCAAAGAACTTATTCAAATATAATGAACGCTCATGGAAAATCTTCCCTCATTCTCAAAAAGGTTGAATTTTCGCTAATTCCAGACTATTGAGATAATAATTGTTGCGTTGTTGCCGAGGTGATGGTAAAAATTCTTCAGGAGTTGAGAGCTTTACACGGTTGGGATGAAAATTAATCCAATGAGCATTGCAATGCATAGCATGTATGCATAGCCAAAGAGGATGGGAAAATAAACAACATTAGTCGTCCTTAAATTTCTCATCTGTAACAAACATGCGCGGTCCTATGGGGGGGGTGATCGGGGTGATCACCCCCCCCAAGCGGCAAAAAACCGTTATAAAATACCCGAAAAAGCTCGAATGTATATAAAAAGTTGGAACTTTTCTTAGTAGATGTGCTTTAAAATTTTAAAAATTTCCCACTCCGTGGGGGTTTTTATTCGACAAAAAGGTTAATTTATCACTTAAAAGGTTGAATATTGAAAAAAGTCGGCCCACCAAACTCAAGCAGCTGTAAATTGCGATTCCCTGGACTGAATTATACCAAATAACTTTTGTTGATAAGTAACTCAACAAAAGTGTGTTGTTGAGTGTTGATTTTGAATGTGCAGTTTCTTTTTTATTTGCTCTGATTTAGAAGGAAACAATAAAAATATCATTAAAGATTCTGTTTTTAATATTCAAGTGGTAAAATTGATTTGAAATGTGGTAACTATTCAAATCTCGAATATTCGGGAGTGCCTTTATTCGTTAAGTGTGATCGAGTGTTCAATATTGAGAGCTGCGCCCCCTCCAACGACATAAACAGTTTGGACAACGTTTTTTCTATGTGCTGCACCGAGCGCAAACTGGCCAATAGCTGACGGGAAACAGGGTCACCAACTACCATGTCCAAACATTATTTGGTGAGTCCGTTCCATGATACTTATATTACGTAAAAACAATGATTCGTGGAAGATTTCTCATGGAAATCTTCCGGTTTTAATAGGTACCTACATTGATTCACGAGAGTCAATAACGGAAAAACGATTGCACGTTTCAGATGTTTGTTGGCTCAGCTATTTTATCCGAAACGTGGTCCAGTAATTCATTTTAGGTTGTTAAAAATCATTACATAAGTAACAATATATTTGACATTGAATCGTTTCATAGATCTATATTTTAATTTCTAGTTGCTGGTGAGTTTTTTTTTTTCAAATTTTATTATACACAGTCACTTTTGTGTGCGTGTGAGTTTGAAACTATTCGGAGTGCTGTGATTGGAAGTCATTTTTCGATAACAGGGCAAATGCAGATTAATGCTTTTATCAGTGGATTTTATACAAGGCGTGACCATTTAGAGCGCACGCTTTTATTGTGCTCGAAATAATTCTCGGAAATTGAAATCTTTGACACAAAATAAATACCAAATTTAGCAATTATCATTAACATGCTAAAACGAAAACTGCAAACATTTTTGTCCTCGATGGTATCCACCAAAAATTTGGTTCTGTTGTGATTTCCCTACGCTTGTTTTTTCGGTCATAAACGTTGCCTGTTTCTATATTACTATGACTATTTTCTTTAGCCATTTCTTGATAGAGCTCTAGGAATGATTGGCTATGCCATTATTGCAGCCGAGTAATGTTCATGTTTCTCAAAACTTTAAAAGCGCTTCCGGATTTCTCTTCAATTCCCTACGGCTAAAGGAGACTGGCTGCACAATGATAATTATTCTTAACTCACCCAATAAGGTATTTTTAATAAAGAGTTTGTGTTACTTTTAAAAACAGTCGGAACTCAGATTTTGAATAAAATTTTCTTGCAAATTCAATTGTTATTAATTATATCTTAAGTAAGAAATTCACTTTAAAAATTGAAAGCAGATGATAAATGGTACGCTTTTAAGGATTAAATATTTGAAAAAAAACCTTTCGAGCTGTTAACCAACCTCGAAAGGTTTTATGTTCGATTAATGTTTTCCGTTTCTCTTTTTATTTTCAAGAGCGAGTAAAGGCGCTTTATCCTTGGTCGATGACCAGAAATGATTGTACACTGAAATCCTAAACAACCAAGAAAAATAATTCTTAGAATTACAAAAACCATTCATTGATCACTTAATATTTTTCAAAATGAATTTATTCGTAAGTTTTGTGATTTCAGTGTACAAAATAAATCATTTCCAGCCGCAGGAGAAAGGTCCTAGTTATTGATGAAATTGCTTCACATTACGCATGGATATTTCATCAAGGAGCATTTTTCTTAGCATGCTTCCAACGATACTGCCCATTTGAAACGTATGGTACTGGTGGTCCACGTTTCTTCTGTTCCTGTGTTCCAGATGTCTCTGCGTTCTCTGCTCCATGGTAGGCCCAACCATTTTATGTTTTTGCTCATTTTAATGTTTTTATGTTAAAATGATGAAAGGCATAAACAAAGACAAGAAGAATAATAACGTACTCTTATTATTCTTTGGGACTCAGACATAAGTTCTGGCTGTGGAAGTACGATTAGTGATTAGTGATTAGTGATTAGTGAAACAATAAAAATATCATTAAACTATAAACGTACGGAATCATGTGATTTTCAATTTTCTTTATTCTTAGAAATTTCTACCATGTTCAATGGATTTACAGATCTTGATCGTTCTAAGAAGAAAAAAAAAACCTTTGGCCTTCAAGTGTTAAATTACCTTTACTATAAGAAATTTATATTTTAGTCAAATTATCCATCGGAGTGATCAGTTTTCCAGTAGGGGTTTAAGAAACGTATAACTTCAATTGACCATCTAACTTTCTAAACTTTTTTTTTTGTCTTTTAGTCACCAATATTTCATTAAACCAATTCAATCGTAATAAACAACAAGTGTTGATGCCGCATTAAATTCATTTTTGATGAAGTTTTGAGCAGCGAAAAGCTTCCCATTTGGTATTTTTTTGTATTTCAAAATATTTTTTAAATCGATGGAAAATTATCAATTCAGAATCAGGAAAAATCATTCTAATAAAACTTCACTTAAAAGAACGAAAAGCTTATACATATCTGAAAATAAAATATAAATTTGAATTCAAAATTCTGATTTTTTCTTTTGTTTACAGGTGGTTTATTGAGAATTTTTAAACTTTATAAGGTCATATCAGATATAAGACAAGCTAACCTCATTTTAAAATCTAAAGTAGTGCTATTGTCACTTGTGTTTACAAGGAATTCTAGACTTATTGCAAAATAAGAATTCGGGTTCTGAATCACAGCAAAGATTCTCTTTCGCGAGTTTTTTCACCCTCAATTTTCTTTCAATCAAATTTAAATTTTAAACTTAAAATAAATAACCTATATTATGAAATTCAAAAACAAAATTTTAATTTTCAGATCTGATTTTATTTTATTTTGTTTGAAATGTTTCACATCAAACATTCATATTATGGATGACCATGAAAAAAAATCAAGTACTGCCAAACGTGCGTTCCCTATGAGTTTTTAGAGCCAAAAAGTATTTATAAAAGCTGTTTTAATATGAAGGAATTGGTGTTGGCGATAGAGATTCAAATTCATCTCCAGAACCCAAAATTAATATTCAAAACTATAACACAAGGAAACAAAACTCACATTTCCGTGTTGCAAAGAATTTGAAAACTGATTTCGACTTATTTAGGAGCACTAAATGATAATTTTTATTTTTTATCAGTTCTTGATTCCGGTATAAATTTTGAAAATACAAGGTTCATTGAAAATTTTTTTGCACTTTTTAGCGAACGTGTAAAATATCAAAAAGATTTAGAAAAAAAAGGTTTTAACTTAATGATCACTGTTCATGAAGACTGTGAGTAATTTACCATGAGAAAAAAATAATAGAAGTAAGTATCTTTCCCCATTTTGTAAAATAAGATGATTATCTAGACGAAAAATGCATTGTTTTTTTTCCGGGAATTTGTTACTTTTTGGCATTCTTCCCTCTTATCTGTATCGTTAAATGAATAAAGGATAATGAAAAGATTTTAAATTTTTTTTGTTGTTCATGTAGGTTAGTTACTTCATCAGTTATCACTGATCGATGTCACTCTACTGCTAAGTTTTAAAATCAATAAATGCCAGAGAATAA
Organism: Uranotaenia lowii; assembly: GCF_029784155.1. Classification (NCBI taxonomy): domain Eukaryota; kingdom Metazoa; phylum Arthropoda; class Insecta; order Diptera; family Culicidae; genus Uranotaenia; species Uranotaenia lowii. The sequence goes on along the minus strand of NC_073693.1, from coordinate 4,096,952 downwards.
GAAGGGAGAGAAAATATCTGACAAAAAAATCGAGTTTAAAACGCAAAAATCTTCCAAAATCAGTTTGCCTCCGTTTAATTTTTCCTTTGTAAATTAAAACTATCCCTTTATCATTCCACTATTTTTTCGGCAACAAGCAATCAATCATGATAAACAGTCAGAAGATCTTTTTGTGCTTTCAGCTTATATACACAATAATATTGAAATTTTAAGTTAAAATTTAGCTTAAGGTTTGATATTCGGAATCTGAAAGCTTGGCCATTAATCCTTCATTTCATAATTTTTTTTATAATTCAAAATTATTTAAAATTTAAGAATTATGTGAAGGTACCTACATGAACAATAAAAAAGATTAATCACTTTTTTTTATAATTTATTCGTTGTTGTACAATTAAAATTGAAAATTTTGAATAAGAACTTTAAATTCAAGAGCAAATCAAATAAAATTAGGTTCCTGAAGTTTCATATTCAAAATCTGATTTTGATAATCGGTTTTTTCTACTTAATTTAAGTTGAAAGTGTTGAAAATAATAATACTAAATTACCAAATCACGATTCAGTAAAATACCCCAATGAAAAATTTGATGACCATTAGTTATTATGTTATTTGATGTTCATTAGTTTATTCTTCCGAATAATTATTAAATATTTAGAACCCCCGGAAAAAAATGAAGAGAGCTTGAAACATTTTTTTCTACATTTTCATTTCTCAATTATTTTCATTGAAAAAATTACATTCATAACGAGAAATTCTTTAAAGAGCTCTTGAAGTTACAATTTTTAAACACCAGATATACCTACAAATTAAAAAAAATTATCAACATTTTTTTAGCAGTGGATATTATACATTCGCTAGTTGTTGAATAAAAGGATGTGTATTACACATTGTGTAAGTTGTGTAGAAGAATATTTAAATAAGTAAATAGAGAAACTTTGATAAAGTTTTCATTATTCATCTCATACTTTTTTAAATACATATTATTCAGTGAAATTTATGAGGGAAGGAGGAGCAGTGTGCAGCTTATATTGTAGACTCATTTGCAACTGACCATATCCCCCCCCCCCTGCTACCCCTCCCCGCTCCTTCCGCTAACCCAACTGATTTCCTGATCCTGATCCTTTATTTTGACTGATTTTTGAAAATTGGAAAATCACCCCCCCCAAGAGCCAACTCTAGGACCGCCCCTGGTAACAAATCAGAAATAGGATTCATACTCCCAATTTAAAATTAGGGTTCATATTTAGCAAGTCATCAAGTTGAGGAGATTTTACCGATAATTCAGCATGAGGTGCATCACAAGACCATGGGGATAAACTTCTGTATAAATATTCTTCAATATGCAGATGCACTGCCAGCCCAGGAAAGCTAAGTAACGATTGATATGTAAAACTTTGACGTAGACGCTGTTTCTCAAGCTCATTTGGTAGTGGAATGGAATACATTTTTTTTACCTAACCCGAAACTGCTAGTTCAAGTATACGATCTATGTTAGATTTCTTGAATAGCCGAGATGTTTACGAGAACATTCGTGAAAATGATCGCTCAGTAGAATGAGTAAAGAATTAAATCTGAGCATAATAAAACAGAATATCGAACAGCAGCTAATTTATTTAAAAGTTTGCATAGAGCCCAAAGATGCAGCTTTTTGAGCGACTTCAACTTCAACAAAATATTCAATCAAAACCAAAACGATTTTGGAAATATGTCAACTCGAAACGTTAGTCTACCTTGATACCAAAAAATGTTTCTTACAAAAACAAAAAAGATGCATCCGAGCTCTTCGCCGAATACTTTCACAGTATGTATCTTTTGAACAACGCAGAAATAAGACAAGAAAGCCTATTACCAGTAGAAATCTTACCCGAACACACAAGAGCGGTATCTGATATACGGTTTTATCGCTCGACGAATCGAAAAGTTGTGGTTTTGATGGAATACTAAACTCATTCTTGAAAAACTGTGCGAGTGGAATCGAAGAGCCCTTACACTTCTTCTTCGCTTCATCGATTCCTGCCGGATTATTCTCAAAGACCTCGCATGTTATACCTATACACAAGAACGGATCCAGGCTCACAGTCGAAAAATATCGTGGTGTAGAAATTCTCTCTGCAATACCCAAATTTTTTGAGAGTTTTGTATATGATAAGATTTACCCGTGGATTGAAACGAAGATTTCGGACGCTCAACATAGTTTTCTAAAAAAAAAACGCTCAATCGTAACGAACCTAATCGAGAACATCGCAGTGGATGATGCAAGGTTTCCAAGTTGGCGCATCTACTGTCAGTATTGTGCAAGAATGGAATAACCGGAATGCAATTGGATTCGTTGGATTCGTTCGTACCTGATCAAAAGAACGCAATACTTCAAACTGGAGAACGTGAGATCTAGTACTTTCTCGGTCAACAGTGTGGTGTTCCACAAGGGAGTTACTTGGGAACCCTTCTTTTCATCGCTGTTATGATCGAATTTCCTGAAGTGCTGACTGATTTGTTTGTGCGGATTTATGCCGATGATTTAGAAATATTTTTTCCTGTTCGTCACCCGCAGGATTGCGCGACTCTGCAAAATTCCTTACACAGGTTCACAGAGTGTTCCAGTAGATTTGGCCTAAAGAATACCACTTAGAAAACTATTGCATCATTGCTCGGCAAAACTTATTGAAAGACTTGGAAGTAGAGTTTGACGCGGAGTTAACTTTTTCAAAACATCGAAAAAGTTGAATCAAAGGCAAATTCTTTATTCGGAATGGTTGGTAGAATCTGTCACGAGCTGAATATTCCCTATGTGATTATCTCAATCTACATTGGATTAGTTAGGACCGTCATTGAATATGCCGGCATTATGTAGCGACCGTACTACAAGATACACAACAACAGACCAGAAAGAGTTCAGAAGAAAATCTTGAAATACGCTTTGAGAAAATTTGGGTGGCAAGCGAAAATGCCGGAACATCGTGACTTGTGCATGCTGGTAGAATTGGACACTCTGAAAACCACGCTAGATCGCACACTGTTTCTAAAAGATTTAATATCTGGAATATATTATTTGCCGTATTTTTTACCTCTTATATCTGCGTACGAAAGCCTCAGCAGTTTAAGGAGCGAAAGACCGTTTCAACTAGCTTATAGGATCCAGAATTACGCCAGAAACGAACCAATATACTCAATGATGGTATTTTACAACGCAAACGTCAATATTATTCAACTAAACATCACCAGAGAACAAATTCAAAGTAGAATTGTGCAGTGCTCTTTTACAAATTATTGTTAATTTAGGAATAAAAAAAGTGTCATTTAGGAGAGATGCGGGTTGAATGCACAATGCGCATATTAAAGAAAGTACTCTTTTTCTCCCATATTCCAATAGAAAAGAGTCTGAAAACTATATGCACATGAGCATCTGTTTTATATACGTTAGAGCAATTTTTATGTTGAAATTTTACAAACAGTTTTTGTGAAAATAATTTTATAATAAAAGTAATCAAGATAGCCGATTTCTGAAACCGGCGGGCTTAAAGCTTAGTTCTTTTAGAAATGGGACAGTTACGAATGCGTGTATCTCTAAAACCTTTCGTTTGATCTAAATACTTTCTATGAAGGAAATGAAGGTAATCTTATGATTATTCATGAAAAAATTTCAAAAAAATTATTTATCGTTTTTTGTAAGAATAAAGTCTACTTTATTCTTGGTACCTCTCTTCGGCCAGCGCACACTTTTTTCAGTCATGATAATGATCAGTTTTTCAAACTAATACTTCGTCTAATCTGTATTCTAGGTGGCTACATCCCCCTCCTTCAATTTCTGATACTTTTCGGACCAATACTTCTCTTTAAAAGAAACTGAGATCACTTTAGTGGATATAGCTGTTTCGAAATTAACAAATTTGATTATTTTTGAGCCACTTTTTGAGCGTTTTTGATGGAATTTCTGCTGGCAAAATCTGGCAATAACGAAGTAAAACCATGAGGAGATTGAACTTAAAGTATAATCGGTTAGTATAGATCGTAGGTTGCGAAGGGTACATACAAAATAACTCATTTAAGGCTTTTGAAAAGAGTGAAAACCATAGTTTTCGTTTTGAAAATTGTTGTTTTTTTCCACAGGAGCAGAATTTTGGCAAATCATTATATTTTATACAAAATAATAAGCAAATACATACTTTAATATACTCGGGACCTTGCCACGAGCAGACGTGGTATAGGATTCAAACGTTGGAATTTGTTTAAAATAGGGTTTTTCATAAGTTTTGTCGTTCATTAGAAATCATCTGTCCCATAGCCTCGGAACCAGATATACAGCTTACGAGCTGTAGATCTAGCAAAAATTTGTTGTTTGAGGTTAGGTTTGAATGACTCATTTAGAGGCAACACTTTCAGCTTATCGGAGAAATTTTTTTTTTGGAATTTCAGCGATCTACCCTTAGTTTTTTGCTTATTGAAAATTAAAAATACTGGTATGAGACTTGACTTCTCTGATGACCCTTAGCCGAAGTTGCCGATCATATACTTCACTCCAATGGTTGATTTGAACTTTGTGGACATTTTTTACAGTATTTCCATACTTTTCCACCATTCACACACAGTAGTTCTTTGAATAATCAACGGTTTTGTCGGCTATCAATTTGATAATGATGGATTTTGAATGAAACTGTGCAAATTTATTTTTTCCTTTTTCTCTTGCATCCTAAATATCTCAAAAACGCGTGAATTTAAAATTTTTGAAAAAAACTAGGTCGGATAGTACTTTTTACAGGCAACAAAATGCTGTCAAAATTTTGAATGTCCGATTACTAATAAACGAGCTATTAGCAAAAGAAAGTGTCCCATTTCTAAAAGAACTGAGCTTTAATGCGCATATTTCTGTTTTTAGCTATATTTCATTTACACTAGCAATATGTTGATATTATTTAAAGGAAAATGAAAGAAACAGATGTTAAACATATGTCAGAGCTGAAATTTTGTTGAAATTTTAGATATCACTAATTCTTTTGCATAAATATGGCCATATGGATCAGTATTAAGCTCTTTTTTTACTGTAAGATAGTGATTTGAGCGTAGATTTAATGTTTCAATGATAAAAAAAAAAAGTTAAAAAAAATTTTAGACATACTATTTTTTTGTATAGGCATTTAACCAGCCTTATAGGGGCATTTAATTACTCTACTTAAATTTTAAACTGCTAAATTTTAAATTTAAGATAGAAGTAGTGAACACCTTTCAAACGTTCTTAGTGCCTCAAAAATTCAATAAGCAATTATAAAAGTCAAACCCCAAAAACTAAGTACTTTCACTGACAAACTTGACTGATTCTTTCAGCAAAAATTTGAAACAATTGAGAAAGATTTTTCGCTATCGTTAAAAGTTGATTAGCAAGACTTCAGGTTATTCCCAAATTTCCCAAACTTTCAGAAAACTATCCTTTTGTTTCAAAATATGTCATTTATTTGCCGATTATTTTGCTACTGTCAACAGCTTTCGAACCGGAAGTTCTGAAAGATGAGTGTTGCAAAATAGACCATTTAAATTATTTTCTTAGAGTTTTCTTTATTGGAATTGTTTGTCGTTTATCACGTTTACACTGAGTTTTCGAACGAAAAAACTTTCAAACTCAATGTTTTAACCATTTTAAAGAAAAAACTGTTTAATCCTAGTCATACGTATTACAAGGTACAATTTCTTTTTTCCTTGCTCAATCTGGTCCAATTTAGCAAGGCAATTTAAGTCGTATAAATAAAAAGTAATTTAGCACTTTTTATTGGCTTCGGGAATTCCCGAGATTTTTATTGTGTTTCCCGGGATTCGGGAATTCACGAATTTTTTTCATTCCTGGAATTCTTGGTCGGAAAATGCCGAGTGGGATACTCTTATTTTAAAAGCTCGATCAGATAAAATATTCGAAATATAAAAATAAAATAATGGTTTCAAATTAAAATTAAATTTTTTCTTTCATATTATGTTTTGCATAAGCAATTTGATGAATTGATAGATACAGTTGATTTTATTGCAAAAATATTGGACTTACATTTCCTAAATCAGGTGAAAAGAGAATTTTAATGTAAGAATAATCAGAAAGCATAATTAAAAAACATAAAAAAGTTTCCTTTGAAAATGTGTTTCACATTTTCCAATGATGCCAGAATGTGTAAAATTGCGTAATTTTGTGTCCACCATCCAAATTTTTTCTGCATTGACTGCAACAATTTCAGCAGTTGATCAATTGAGGAATACCTACAGTTTTCACACTTCTTTTTTTCATTTTTTTGTGACCATATTCTTAAATAAAATTCTTATGTCCAAAATAAAACTTATACATAAGATTTCTTATGAACAATGCAATTTTTTTTTGTGCAATTGGTAGCTTACCTACAGTTTTTTTACGAAGCATGTTTCATCGATTATTTCCTTTAACCAAAAATTAGTGATTGAAGCTGATTATTGTCTGAGTATTAAATTTGATGAACGTTACAAGATTTACAAAACTATAAATTTTATATAAATTGTAAAATTGTTCAATTTTTACGGTTGAGAAACTCGCTATTCGAAGCGAACACTGTAAAATTAACACTCTTGATTCCTAAAGAAACTTGTTTTTGACAGGGCTTTCAGAGAGCGTTTTATGAATTGATTGAGGTCCCAGAAGATTTTTAGAATATTTGGGTACGTCTGAAAAAAAAAGTAACAAGCCTTCAAAATTCCATTGTACATTGACAGTCAAGGACGGATGTAGGTTAAAAGGTAAATTATTTTGTTAATTGAAACATATCATTTCCCATGAAAATAAGAAAATCAGTCTAAATTAAGTTTATTTCCAAAAATCTGGAAAAATTAAAGTTATAAGAAAAATTAGGCAAATCCTGGAAAATCAGGTACATTAAAAACCCTGAGCACAACAGCAGACCAGACAGAGTGGATAACAAATTTGCAGTTAAACGTTGACGTATCTGGGTTGCTTACCCGCAGACAATATCTTAAGATTGAAAACTCATGTTTCGATATCGTATAGAAAAGCATTGATGAAGGCAACATTTGTTTATAATTTACACAATATGTCCTAAATTTCTGCCGTGAGTAAGTTTACCAAGAAGCTGTTTCGGCCATTTAAAAGTAAGCGGGATTGTCGAGCAAATAAGATCGTCATTGAGTTACAATAAATCTAGTTAATTATGGTTCCCTGAAATCCAAAAGGCTAATCAAGCGATTCGACAAAAGATATTTTCCAAACTGTTGCACATTGACCAAAACATCTTGATTATCTAAGCGGGATGATCCAAATTATCTTGCTGTATATATTTAGGTGGAACCATTCTACCCGCACAACTTGGTGCCTGCATTAATGCAGCTTAATGTGATTAATATTTCAAAGATGGCAAACTGATGGCAGGCAAGCTTCAAGGAAAACCATCGCTAATCGGATTTGCCGTTGTGATTCTTCATTGTTCAGATTTTTCTCCGCCACCACCAAACTGCCATTCGGTGTTCCGGTTTTCCAGTCTCTTCCGGCCATCATCGGCGGACGACGACAGGGACACGAGACCGTGCCATCCGCTGTTATTGTTGTGGTGTAATCGGTGCAGGAAATTGAATTGATAATTTCATTATACCGAGAATAATCGGGAATCGTTTAGAAGCGTTTCTGCTGCAGCTTTCTCGGAGCGCAAAAGCAGCATTATTGGTTGCTTGGAAATTTTATCGGTTGACAACAGGAATTACTGGGCTCCGGTATTGATTAACCGGGAATTCTGGGAAAAATTATGCTATCTCATTGAGTGGGAGTCTGTTTCTTAGGGTGGGTTAACTTCATTAAACATTTTGAGACCTTAACACGACTTAAATGTTCTCCATGATCAGAAATATTCTCAATAAATGATTTTGTTTTTATTTAATGCAATTCAGTCTTGCAAATTAAATTCATTGTGTTCATTCCAAACAAAGGTTTCAAATGCCTGCAAAGTGTCATTTTCAGACTAGTATTTCATTAATGCATGAATGCATTTCCATATCAAAGAAACATTCATCCTTAGAAGTTCTCTAATAAGCCAGTATAAACAGCTTTCAAAAAATCATCCATTTATTCATGAGAATATGTGGCAAACAAAACTCAAATGCAGTTATTTTTGCATCCATTTGTTGTTCTCAACAGTCTTGAACCTCCTACCAAGTACTGTTTAACCCAAAAACAAAACCAACAACCAGCTCAAGCAAGCAAAGTGGCATTGTTTTCTTTGAAAGCTGGCACGGTATTGTTTTTCTCGATTCATCTGCTCACAATCCTAGAAATAAAGAAAAAATTAAAAATTAGCTAAAGCGTTTAAGCCCATGCATGCAGGTACAGATATTGCTTGGAAATGTCTTGCAATTTTGCTTCGTGAAAAGAATAAAAATGAGGAATTATATATAATATTTTGTATTGTGAATGATATACTTGAATTAAAAAGTGTAATTTCTGTAACAATTTCTTTGACATAATATTTAATATTAACGAGATTTAACTTAAAGAAAAGCATGTGTTGAGCATGGGAATTCAATTTCATAGAAAGGAAGCACTTTTGCATTTACTTGCCTTACTAACTTATCACCTTACTAGCCTCCATTCTAGCTAAGTTGTTGAAGAAGTTCCACTTTGCACCAGCAGCTTGACATTTATCTCGGCCCAGGATTTATGGTTTTATTTGCTAACAGATTTGTCGCCATTTATACTGGAAACCGGATCACACCGACATGCAAACTTACATTTGCCCTGCACTACAAACAGGATACAAAATTTCATCCCCCCTTTCCCCAACTCGCAAAACTCTTGGCAAAGAAATGCGAATCTTTTACATCATTGAGCTTTGGATGGAAAAGGATAGAGCTTCAGGAACCATTCCATGTACGGCGGTGCAAACTTTCAAGAAATCTTTTTTTGTTTTGTTTTATCATTTACGTTTTCACCTACGTTGCAGATTTTGTGTTTGCCGAAGAATTTATACAAAAAGTGTGTTACGTAAAGATGGTATGATCTAGGTTATTTCGCAACAATTGCAGCATATGTGGGTCAGATTTGGAACTGCATCCTATGCCAGTGGTGTAAACAACATTCGTTATGCTTGGAATAACCCAAATTTTCAAAAATGCTAGAAGTTGAAATTTAAAGCTGGGAAATTAAAACTCAAAATTCGAAAGTAATAAATGAGAACTTGAACCCAAAAGATAGAACTCGGCTCAGGCAGGAGTCAGAAATCAGAAGTCAAAATTAAGAAGTAAGAAGCAAGAAGTAAAATGTCTGAAAACAGAAGTCAGAATTCAGAAGTCAGAAGTCAGAAGTCAGAAGTCAGAAGTCAGAAGTCAGAAGTCAGAAGTCAGAAGTCAGAAGTCAGAAGTCAGAAGTCAGAAGTCAGAAGTCAGAAGTCAGAAGACAGAAGTCAGAAGTCAGAAGTCAGAAGTCAGAAGTCAGAAGTCTGAAATCAGAAGTCAGAAGTCAGAAGTCAGAAGTCAGACGTCAGAAATCTGAAGTCAGAAGTCAGAAGTCAGAAGTCAAAAGTCGGAAGTCAGAAGTCAGAAGTCAGAAGTCAGAAGTCAGAAGCAGAGCAGACATTTTTCAAGCATCATAGTTGACTTGGTTGCTGATTTTCCTTCATCGTCACGTTTCAAATCTCATTTGACTACTAGTCAAGCTTCAAGGGACTGGAAAAGCTTGACTATCGTCATGGATTTCTGTTCACGTGACGGATGTTATTTTTCAAACGACGGTCGTCAAGCAAGTTGACGGCGTCGGTTCAAAGCATTTTATGTATGATTCGAAAATTTTTGTGTATTTGGATTGCTTAATTGTTGGGCGATTTGCCAGTGTCAAAAACAAATAAAATTCGGATTCAAAAAAAAAAAAAAAATACCAATTGCGGAATTACAATATTGTAAAGGAATTTATGTATAGATAATTATGAAAGGCAATTTTTTTGCGCATAGTCGATATTGTCCTTCTAGTCCCTAGCGAATTCTCATCGGTCGTGACAGTTGATGTTACGTTCGAAAATGTACCGGTCCCGAACTATCCTGGACTGATCTTCAAAAACTGAAACGATGATCGTTGTTTTTAGATTTTTTTTCAGCCACGAAAATAAAGAAACTTGTGTTTTCCGGCGTCGTCTTAAGATGATTTTTTACCTGAACATTATTCCGTCACAGTCAAAAAGACGACGACTGGCTGAAGGCGACTATGATTATTCCGACGCTTCATTTGACTGAAGGTTGAGGCGAGATTGTTTGCTTGGTTACTCATTTGAAGGCGTCTGTTATGAATGCGACTGCTTTAACTTTTTCACAGTCACAGTTTTATGACAGATGACGGTGAATTTTGTATGCTCTGCTCAGAAGTCAGAAGTCAGAAATCAGAAGTCAGAAGTCAGAAGTCAGAAGTCAGAAGTCAGAAGTCAGAAGTCAGAAGTCAGAAGTCAGAAGCCAGAAGTCAGAAGTCAGAAGACAAAAGCCAGAAGACGGTAGTCAGAAATCGGAAGTTGGAAGTCTAAAGCCAGAAGTCAGAAGTCAGAAGTAAGAAGTCGGAAGTCAGAAGTCAGAAGTCAGAAGTCAGAAGTCAGAAGTCAGAAGTCAGAAGTCAGAAGTCAGAAGTCAGAAGTCAGATGTCAGAAATCAGTAGTCAGTAGTAAAATGTTAAAAATGACAAAAATGACCAAAATAGCAAAAATGACAAAAATGGCAAAAATGACAAATATGACAAAAATGACAAAAATGACAAAAATGACAAAATTGACAAAAATGACAAAAATGACAAAAATGACAAAAATGACAAAAATGACAAAAATGACAAAAATGACAAAAATGACAAAAATGACAAAAATGACAAAAATGACAAAAATGACAAAAATGACAAAAATGACAAAAATGACAAAAATGCCAAAAATTACAAAAATGACAAAAATGACAAAAATGACAAAAATGACAAAAATGACAAAAATGACAAAAATAACAAAAATGACAAAAATGACAAAAATAACAATAATGACAAAAATGACAAAAATGACAAAAATGACAAAAATGACAAAAATGACAAAAATGACAAAAATGACAAAAATGACAAAAATGACAAAAATGACAAAAATGACAAAAATGACAAAAATGACAAAAATGACAAAAATGACAAAAATGACAAAAATGACAAAAATGACAAAAATGACAAAAATGACAAAAATGACAAAAATGACAAAAATGACAAAAATGACAAAAATGACAAAAATGACAAAAATGACAAAAATGACAAAAATGACAAAAATGACAAAAATGACAAAAATGACAAAAATGACAAAAATGACAAAAATGACAAAAATGACAAAAATGACAAAAATGACAAAAATGACAAAAATGACAAAAATGACAAAAATGACAAAAATGACAAAAATGACAAAAATGACAAATATGACAAATATGACAAAAATGACAAAAATGACAAAAATGACAAAAATGACAAAAATGACAAAAATGACAAAAATGACAAAAATGACAAAAATGACAAAAATGACAAAAATGACAAAAATGACAAAAATGACAAAAATGACAAAAATGACAAAAATGACAAAAATGACAAAAATGACAAAAATGACAAAAATGACAAAAATGACAAAAATGACAAAAATGACAAAAATGACAAAAATGACAAAAATGACAAAAATGACAAAAATGACAAAAATGACAAAAATGACAAAAATGACAAAAATGACAAAAATGACAAAAATGACAAAAATGACAAAAATGACAAAAATGACAAAAATGACAAAAATGACAAAAATGACAAAAATGACAAAAATGACAAAAATGGCAAAAATGACAAAAATGACAAAAATGACAAAAATGACAAAAATGACAAAAATGACAAAAATGACAAAAATGACAAAAATGACAAAAATGACAAAAATGACAAAAATGACAAAAATGACAAAAATGACAAAAATGACAAAAATGACAAAAATGACAAAAATGACAAAAATGACAAAAATGACAAAAATGACAAAAATGACAAAAATGACAAAAATGACAAAAATGACAAAAATGACAAAAATGACAAAAATGACAAAAATGACAAAAATGACAAAAATGACAAAAATGACAAAAATGACAAAAATGACAAAAATGACAAAAATGACAAAAATGACAAAAATGACAAAAATGACAAAAATGACAAAAATGACAAAAATGACAAAAATGACAAAAATGACAAAAATGACAAAAATGACAAAAATGACAAAAATGACAAAAATGACAAAAATGACAAAAATGACAAAAATGACAAAAATGACAAAAATGACAAAAATGACAAAAATGACAAAAATGACCAAAATGGCAAAAATGACAAAAATGACAAAAATGGCAAAAATAACAAAAATGACAAAAATGACAAAAATGACAAAAATGACAAAAATGACAAAAATGACAAAAATGACAAAAATGACAAAAATGACAAAAATGACAAAAATGACAAAAATGACAAAAATTACAAAAATGACAAAAATGACAAAAATGACAAAAATGACAAAAATGACAAAAATGACAAAAATGACAAAAATGACAAAAATGACAAAAATGACAAAAATGACAAAAATGACAAAAATGACAAAAATGACAAAAATGACAAAAATGACAAAAATGACAAAAATGACAAAAATGACAAAAATGACAAAAATGACAAAAATGACAAAAATGACAAAAATGACAAAAATGACAAAAATGACAAAAATGACAAAAATGACAAAAATGACAAAAATGACAAAAATGACAAAAATGACAAAAATGACAAAAATGACAAAAATGACAAAAATGACAAAAATGACAAAAATGACAAAAATGACAAAAATGACAAAAATGACAAAAATGACAAAAATGACAAAAATGACAAAAATGCCAAAATATCACAAATAACAAAACTCATTCAAATGAAAAGCAAAAGTCTCATGTCGATAGTGCTTTGTTTTGAATGTAAACGGAATTTTCTATTTTTTTTAATAAATCATTCTTTAGCAAAGTGTGCCTCTGCAATTTTTCAGCTAAAGGTGAGTAAATTTATGCTTAATATGTCATGTTCTGTTCCGAATTGGACAAAAGAAGAAAATAAGCAACTTCTTCGAGAGGATAAGATTTCCTTGCAGGGCAGCAAAAGTTTTTTTTAGACCAAACGGCACACTTTCGAGAGCCAAACCGATAACGAAGCACATAAATATTCTGCACTCATGTTGTGCACGGGTGGGTCTGGCGAAGGTGTGTGAAATGCACCATTCACCTTCACTTTGTGAAAGTCGACTGCGCTCAGTTGATTGCACATTTACTAGAAGGTGAGCAAAAGTTGGTCAACACGTGGAGTGTGTATGGCGGAACCCGGTTCAATTTGCAAGTTTCAAACCGACTGACTTGTGAATAACCATCTGCCAGACATTCATACTCCAAGGTAGGACACTTTTTCTGGGGACGGAACTTCTGGCGGAGATTGAGTTGGCACACACACACACCATTACCGTGTCACATGGTAATTTGTGGTTAATTTTGCACGAAAATGGTGTTCGAACGTGTGTGCTGCTGCTGTTTGGCTGTTTGTGTCCTGCCTGCCCTCCTTCAGCTAGTTGGGTGGGAGTGAAAATCACAGCTTGCGTTCTATTCCATTTTGGTATAAATAAAAAGTTTCCGTGCATACCTTTCGAGGACAGCAGATTCTTTGCTGTTTCATTTTTTTGGGGACGATATTTGAGTTAATAGAATTGAAGTTTTGTGTAAAAAAAAAATGAAAAAATTCGGCCATGTCCATAAATTCAATAAATATTTCAAAATAAGTCAAATCTGACAAAAATGCTCCGATATTTTTAATAACTTCGACCTTCATCTATTTCGACATGAAAAAGCAATTGAAAAATGGTTTTACAGTTTCGACAAGTTTTGTCCCAGATTTCTCTGGAATTCATTCTCTTTTTGATAGTCGCCCTAGAAGTGACAAGTCCATTTATTAAGTGGTATGTAACAATTTTTGAAATCTTGGAGAGAAAAGAGACCGATACTTGAAAAAGATCTTACGCAATACACATCATATTTAAATTAATCAACTCAAAAACATAAGAGGGACGTACAGATTAGGCATTCCAGAATGAAAAGTATTACAAACGGATGCCCGAATATTTAGTAAAAGTTTCAAGATTATTCCGACTCTGCTGGAATGCCCATTTTTTTTGTGAAAAAACTGCCTAGATATTGCCGGATTTATTAAATTTAGCAAGAAAGTCAAACTGAGTGACGAGTTTTTAGGCTAAGTATGCTTATGCTTATGCTTATGCATATGATACATACACAGCCAGATCTTGTCAGCATCCCGGTGAGTAGCAAAAGTACATTTACTACTCATTTTGACACGGCCGGGCCCACTGTGCAGTATTGGACGCAGAGACAACTGGAACACAGGGGAGGAAGAAACGTGGACAACAGTACCATACGTTTCCTTGTCAATATGATATTCATTCGTTGGGAGCATAGACGCTAAGATATTTCTACGCTCCTTGATGTTCGACCTTGCGATTCTTCCTTCTACGGATGGAAATGAAGTTTTTGTACACAGGAATCCAGAATTCATCAATACAATAATTCAGGAAAAGATCCTTAAAAATTATACCCGATTCTGGATTCTTTGTACCATCATTTCGGGTCATCGACCATGGTTATAGCGCCATTACTCGCTCTTGAAAAGATTTTAAAGAGCAAAGAAATGATTAATATAACACTGAAATCTTTTAGATAGTTTGCCCTTTCTGAAAGACTTCAGTACTGAAAAAATATATATAAAATTTAGTATTCATTAACTGCTGGAGTGAGACAAGGATGTATTCTATCACCGCTACTTTTTCTAATCGTAATGGATGAGATTCTGATTGGATCGATTGACTGTGCACCGAACCGAGGATTGCCGTGGAATCCTTCAACAATGGAGCAACTGAACGACCTTGACCAGGCTGATGATATTGTTTTGCTCGCCCAAACACAACAAGACATGCAGAGCAAACTCGACGACCTCACCGAAAGTTCCAAGGCAGCAGGTCTCAAAGTTAATGTCGGAAAGACCAAGTCGATGGAGATCAACACAGGAAATTCCTCCAGTTTCATGGTAGCTGGGCAACAAGTTGAGAAAGTGGAGTGCTTCCAGTATCTTGGTAGCCAGATTACGCCTGATGGTGGTACCAGAAAAGACATCGAAACACGGATCAGAAAGGCCCGATTTGCGTTTGCGAGTCTCCGAAACATCTGGCGGTCACGCCAGATCTCTCTACGAACAAAAATCCGAATCTTCAACTCAAACGTCAAATCCGTATTGCTGTACGGGTGCGAAACTTGGTGCACATATGCGGTAACGACGCGAAAACTGCAAGTATTTGTAAATCGCTGCCTGCGGAATATCATCCGCGCTTGGTGGCCTGGCAACTGGATCTCGAATGAGGAACTACATCGCCGGTGTCATCAAAAGGCGCTAGAAATCGAGATTCGGGAACGTAAGTGGAGATGGATTGGGCACACGCTGCGAAGAGATGAAAACGAGATTTGCAGAGAGGCGCTAGATTGGAATCCAGAAGGTCATCGAAGAAGAGGCAGACCCAGAAATTCGTGGCGGCGAAGTCTAGCCGCTGAAATCCGAACTGTTGACGAGAATCTTGACTGGGACCAGGTGAAGACGCTGGCTCCGGATCGTCAACAGTGGAGGTCTTTTACCACGGCCCTATGCACCGGAGGATCGGCGCGGGATCATTAAGTAAGTAAGTAAGTATTCATTTGATACTTCACATTAGTCATTAGTGGCATTAAACGGTTCGTCATTACATTTGTTCATTGCGAATAAAAATAACGTCACTAAGAAAGGAGTGCAAATTTGTAGAACAATTTGAATGACAAGAGTGTATTATTCAAAACGAATAACATATCATTTTAAACCAGCTAAAATCCTGACACTTAACACTCTTTGTATGTGATGAGAAGGACATCGACATAAAAATGAATCAATAATAAAAATAATAAAAAGGAACGGGCTCACCAATTCAAACGCGACACGAAGGATTTGAAATTTGTTCCGGCCTAAGTAGTTAGCTTGAAAAGTTTTACAATAATTTCGTTATTAGCAACCCCAATTACATCTTTCTCATTTGATTATTTCTTTTCTTCGAGAGCTTCGCCGTTAAGAATTATGTTTTCAAATTGTGATTTCAGAGTTTATGTTTCAAATGACTTTCATACGTATTGAGATTTACTATTCCACTATCCTGATATTTTTGTTCGAAAAAAAGTGATGAAACGATTAGTTAAAAACGATCGATTTTTTGCCAAACTTGCTGATACCTATCACCAGATGGCGTTAAACAATCAATTTACTCACTAGATGTCACTATAAACGATAAACATTTCTTGAGTACTGACTTGTGCGCAAATTTGTATTGGATTGATTTTATTCGTGAAATATTCTTTTGAAATATTTCATCCCTTTCTATCAGCTGTCAGATCAAATTTCAGTTAAATTTGCATTATAAAAAATAACAATCAATGAAATAGGGTAATAAAAATTCAAAGTAATAAAAATAACTCCACTTAGCTTGTGATCTGGATTATTCGGGGCGATTACACAGCTCCCTCAAACTATCGGGATGGTCTCGAGGGCGTAGTACTAGCTCTCATCCTTCAATCCGATAATCACAGTATTCGTAGATTTTTTCGATGAAACTCCACTTATCAATCACAGAAGACTATCAAACACTTCACCTTAACCACAAACTTGTTAATTTAAACCGACTTTTCAACTAAAATTTAAAATTTTCGTTTTCACAATGCTACGAATGAACTTCACATTTGGCAGTTTGACGAGTTTTTAGGCTAAGTATCAAAATAAATTTAAAAAAAAATGAAAATTTTGACAATTTTGACAATTCTGACAATTTTGACAATTTTGACAATTTTGACAATTTTGACAGTTTTGACAATTTTGACAATTTTGACAATTTTGACAATTTTGACAATTTTGACAATTTTGACAATTTTGACAATTTCGACAATTTCGACAATTTTGACAATTTTGACAATTTTGACAATTTTGACAATTTTGACAAATTTGACAATTTTGACCATTTTGACAATTTTGACAATTTTGACAATTTTGACAATTTTGACAATTTTGACAATTTTGACAATTTTGACAATTTTGACAATTTTGACAATTTTGACAATTTTGACAATTTTGACAATTTTGACAATTTTGACAATTTTGACAATTTTGACAATTTTGACAATTTTGACAATTTTGACAATTTTGACAATTTTGACAATTTTGACAATTTTGACAATTTTGACAATTTTGACAATTTTGACAATTTTGACAATTTTGACAATATTGACAATTTTGACAATTTTGACAATTTTGACAATTTTGACAATTTTGACAATTTTGACAATTTTGACAATTTTGACAATTTTGACAATT
Source organism: Uranotaenia lowii (assembly GCF_029784155.1). Taxonomy (NCBI): domain Eukaryota; kingdom Metazoa; phylum Arthropoda; class Insecta; order Diptera; family Culicidae; genus Uranotaenia; species Uranotaenia lowii. Next base: position 4,079,475 of record NC_073693.1, on the reverse strand, counting down.
TTGACAATTTTGACAATTTTGACAATTTTGACAATTTTGACAATTTTGACAATTTTGACAATTTTGACAATTTTGACAATTTTGACAATTTTGACAATTTTGACAATTTTGATAATTTTGACAATTTTGATAATTTTGACAATTTTGACAATTTTGACAATTTTGACAATTTTGACAATTTTGACAATTTTGACAATTTTGACAATTTTGACAATTTTGACAATTTTGACAATTTTGACAATTTTGACAATTTTGACAATTTTGACAATTTTGACAATTTTGACAATTTTGACAATTTTGACAATTTTGACAATTTTGACAATTTTGACAATTTTGACAATTTTGACAATTTTGACAATTTTGACAATTTTGACAATTTTGACAATTTTGACAATTTTGACAAATTTGACAAATTTGACAATTTTGACAATTTTGACAATTTTGACAATTTTGACAATTTTGACAATTTTGACAATTTTGACAATTTTGACAATTTTGACAATTTTGACAATTTTGACAATTTTGACAATTTTGACAATTTTGACAATTTTGACAATTTTGACAGTTTTGACAATTTTGACAATTTTGACAATTTTGACAATTTTGACAATTTTGACAATTTTGACAATTTTGACAATTTTGACAATTTTGACAATTTTGACAATTTTGACAATTTTGACAATTTTGACAATTTTGACAATTTTGACAATTTTGACAATTTTGACAATTTTGACAATTTTGACAATTTTGACAATTTTGACAATTTTGACAATTTTGACAATTTTGACAATTTTGACAATTTTGACAATTTTGACAATTTTGACAATTTTGACAATTTTGACAATTTTGACAATTTTGACAATTTTGACAATTTTTACAATTTTTACAATTTTGACAATTTTGACAATTTTGACAATTTTGACAATTTTGACAATTTTGACAATTTTGACAATTTTGACAATTTTGACAATTTTGACAATTTTGACAATTTTGACAATTTTGACAATTTTGACAATTTTGACAATTTTGACAATTTTGACAATTTTGACAATTTTGACAATTTTGACAATTTTGACAATTTTGACAATTTTGACAATTTTGACAATTTTGACAATTTTGACAATTTTGACAATTTTGACAATTTTGACAATTTTGACAATTTTGACAATTTTGACAATTTTGACAATTTTGACAATTTTGACAATTTTGACAATTTTGACAATTTTGACAATTTTGACAATTTTGACAATTTTGACAATTTTGACAATTTTGACAATTTTGACAATTTTGACAATTTTGACAATTTTGACAATTTTGACAATTTTGACAATTTTGACAATTTTGACAATTTTGACAATTTTGACAATTTTGACAATTTTGACAATTTTGACAATTTTGACAATTTTGACAATTTTGACAATTTTGACAATTTTGACAATTTTGACAATTTTGACAATTTTGACAATTTTGACAATTTTGACAATTTTGACAATTTTGACAATTTTGACAATTTTGACAATTTTGACAATTTTGATAATTTTGATAATTTTGACAATTTTGACAATTTTTGACAATTTTTGACAATTTTGACAATTTTGACAATTTTGACAATTTTGACAATTTTGACAATTTTGACAATTTTGACAATTTTGACAATTTTGACAATTTTGACAATTTTGACAATTTTGACAATTTTGACAATTTTGACAATTTTGACAATTTTGACAATTTTGACAATTTTGACAATTTTGACAATTTTGACAATTTTGACAATTTTGACAATTTTGACAATTTTGACAATTTTGACAATTTTGACAATTTTGACAATTTTGACAATTTTGACAATTTTGACAATTTTGACAATTTTGACAATTTTGACAATTTTGACAATTTTGACAATTTTGACAATTTTGACAATTTTGACAATTTTGACAATTTTGACAATTTTGACAATTTTGACAATTTTGACAATTTTGACAATTTTGACAATTTTGACAATTTTGACAATTTTGACAATTTTGACAATTTTGACAATTTTGACAATTTTGACAATTTTGACAATTTTGACAATTTTGACAATTTTGACAATTTTGACAATTTTGACAATTTTGACAATTTTGACAATTTTGACAATTTTGACAATTTTGACAATTTTGACAATTTTGACAATTTTGACAATTTTGACAATTTTGACAATTTTGACAATTTGACAATTTTGACAATTTTGACAATTTTGACAATTTTGACAATTTTGACAATTTTGACAATTTTGTCAATTTTGACAATTTTGACAGTTTTGACAATGTTGACAATGTTGACAATTTTGACAATTTTGACAATTTTGACAATTTTGACAATTTTTACAATTTTGACAATTTTGACAATTTTGACAATTTTGACAATTTTGACAATTTTGACAATTTTGACAATTTTGACAATTTTGACAATTTTGACAATTTTGACAATTTTGACAATTTTGACAATTTTGACAATTTTGACAATTTTGACAATTTTGACAATTTTGACAATTTTGACAATTTTGACAATTTTGACAATTTTGACAATTTTGACAATTTTGACAATTTTGACAATTTTGACAATTTTGACAATTTTGACAATTTTGACAATTTTGACAATTTTGACAATTTTGACAATTTTGACAATTTTGACAATTTTGACAATTTTGACAATTTTGACAATTTTGACAATTTTGACAATTTTGACAATTTTGACAATTTTGACAATTTTTTAGAATCGACAAAAAATATTGATTCGTACTTTCGTTTAAAAAAAAAAGGTTTATTCGAATTAACAGTTGTGTTGAAATTTTTTGCTTATAGCATTATTAACAAGGCTTTATATTTCCTCTTTAAATAAAATTCAATCAAAATATTTTATTTTTGAATAAAACTGACTAAGAACATCGCTACGAATCCAGTTTTCATTTTGTTGCAATTGTGAAGCAATGCGGTAAAACTCTGGGCCGTTATTGTATGTTTCACAGGCTAGCTTTTTTTCTGTTGGAACACAAATTTAATAAAATCCACAAATTTATTAAAAGAGACAAAAACGACAAAATTGATGAAAAATTTCTAAATTTACAAAAATAACGTTATTTATAAATTTCACAAATCTTACAAATTTGGCAAAAATAATCAATTTCAAATTTTGCCAAGAAATTTATTGAATTATCAAAATTGAAAAAAGTTACTACTAATGTGTGAAAAATGAAAAAAATTTCAAATTTTACAAAAATGACAAGTCGACAAAATTATTAAAATTGAAATGTCAAAATTATGTAAATTTAATCAATTATGTATATTTCATCACTTTGGTAAATATCGCCAACTTAACAAATTTTATCAGTATTCCTTCATGCAAGTCAATTTTGATATTTTCAATTTTTTCAATGTTATTAATTTCAATGATTTGGGAATTTTTTTCAATATTGGTCAGTCAATTTTAAAAATTTGTGAATGAAAATGAGAATAAACCAGGGCAAAATCCGGACTTTTCCAATGAAATCCGGGCAACCGGGCCGGACCGGATTTTTCCTAAATTTTATATTAAATATCCGGGCAAACCCGGATAAAACCGGGCATCTGGCAACCTTATTATAGTCGTTTTACCATTTTTATGGCATTCGCGACTTTATCAACGTTGCAGTTGGTGGATCGTTATTGAAAAACTATCCGGTACAACTGTGTTCGATGTTTACTCTTGGGCTCGAACTCGCGGACATTGGCTCAGGAGACAACAGACTTGCTAACTGAGTTATATCACAATTTCTCTAAATCACGATGGAATCGCTGAACCGTTTGAGTGCTGATTTTTCATTAAAGTAAGTGAGATTTCACAAAATTATTTTATCTGTATCCTCGTTTCCTTCACTTCAAAGGTAATTCAGAGAAAACGTTGAATCATTTGAAACAGGTGGTTGGGCTTTTTTTTTAAATTTGTTTCTTTAATTTTATTTTGGGTTTGTTTGTGTATGCTGTATTCTGTGAATTAATAAAGGGTACATTAAGGTTATACTTATTTAAAACAAATATTGTAACAAGATTATATACAGGATGTTCCAGGCATTCAAAACCCGCCAATTAGTTTCAAGTTATGAATTTACAACTGATTGAAATTGAAATACATCAATCTTACAACTTTTTCTAAAGTTCATTCAGGATTTAGTGTGTTTTTAATGTTTTATTATAAATTTATGATTCAGAACTTGTTTTTAATTCTGTATTATATGTATTCAAAAATAATTGACACTTCATATTTGTAAGATAGGCTACAATCCACTGCCAAGTGTATAAAATCAGGTTATACGTTAAATATTTTTAGCAAGTTTTATTAAAATAATCATAAAATGTTTCTTAGAACCCTAAATACAATGAAAAATCTGCTGATGAGTTTTGATGATATTTTTGTAAAATTTTTTTACTTCATGTTTGTTTAGTTATTTCGGGGTCTTGACCAAATTGGCCCAGACATATCTCGGATTTTTGGTCGACAGTTTCGAAATCAAATGCCTGGATTTTGCTAGGTTTTTAGATAAAATAGCTCGGATTTGTTTGGCCCGGGTACGTGCTGAACAAATTTGGCAACCTTATAATGGATGTACATTGCATTCATTTTCAGTTTTTCAGGATGTTTTATGATTTTTCTGGGATAGCAACGATTTTTCAGCTTTTAAGTTAGGTATACATTTTTTATATTCTATAAATTTGTTTCTTATTTGTGTCCAGCTCCATGCAAAAAGAATCTACTATTCTGTTTGAGTCCAACTACCGTAAGATGAAATGATGGGAATATTTTGAAATAGATCACGAAAATTATGTTGATCACATGGGAGAACAATTCTCTTCATTTCGATAGATTTCGACACTCGACCAGTATAACTCTCATATGCTAGGTGGTCTCTTGTAGTAGAATGTTAATACATGGGCCCCGGAGAGGCGCAAAATGTGGGTTCAAGTCCTACCGGAAGAAAAAGCGAATTTTATTCGCTTGTTTATGAACATCAATTTTCATCTTATCTAGTCCCTGAAATTTCAACTAACACAGTTTGTATCTAGTCCCTTAAATTTCAACTTACACAGTTGGATTCAATTCTCTACAAAAAAGTTTCGCTCACTGAATGTTTGAGTCAAGACCCTTCTATGGGTCGCAGTTTAAAAATGTTGTTTAATCTAGCAACTTTATCTTATGCCTTATTATAACTTATTCTGTTGTAAGAAATACTTTCCAACAATTTCAAATAAATTGAATTACTCTCCATACACCAACACCCAGCATACACCCACAATGAAACCGGTAAATCAAGCTGTGAACATATGTATACGAGTAGTTTTCCCTTCATTCAGCATTCCTTGAAGACCACTTGCCAGCCAAGCCCCAAAACTTGTAGAGCCGCCCGGAATGAATAAATTTTAATAGAAAACGTTATTAGGATTAAATTTTGTAATTAAATTCAACATAATCAAGCAGGCAAGCAAGTGTATAACGACAGCCACTTCACACCCTTTTCAGCTTCGTCGACTAATGGTCTTCCTTCTGTGGGTTTGGGTTGTGGGTTCTCTATGCGCTTCAGTGGCTCCAGAGAGTAGAGCAAGTCGAACCAGAGTAGAAGTGTTAGAATGTGTCGAGCAGGCTGTTTGTAGTGTGCCGTATGTAGTTTTGCGGAAACCGGCAAGGCTCCGATTACAATCTGGAACAAAACGCGGCCTCCCCGGAATGGCAAAGTGAGCAAGTATCACTTGCAACTTATCCAACTTGTGTTGACTGGGTTGTTTCTTTGGTTAGTGACTTAAGGATTTACTTATATTCTTTCTGAGGGTTGAACATTTTTGTTTCGTTTGATGAATCAGGTTTTTCCGAAAGCATATTTTCAATTTAAAGATAATTCAAATTGACCAGATAGAAACTGGTGCTTACGTCACTTTGTCAACTACCACCACATCAAGCGTGAAAGATTGTCAGATAAAAAGGACCCGATTAACAACGGGCCTACGCTTGCCATATTACTCCACTCGGTGGTGCTGCTGTTGGATTATTCAAGAGCTCATATGGATTGACTGTATTGTGGCACAATCATTCAAGTGCACAGTGACTGATACAAATGTGACGTGAATTTGCAATTTCCGACCAACCATCTATCCTTTCGAAGATGTTAGCCCGGAAATAATTTAATACAGTGCCATTACTGCCATTTGAGCAATTTACTGATGGAACTTGCCATTACAAAGCCCTTTTCAATTTAATTTTTTTCTCTAAGGAAAAGCTTTGAAATTTCAAAAGATTTATTGTGCATTGTCCTAAAAAAACAAAAACAAAAACACTTAGGAAAGTTCCCAAAGCTTCATGTCGCAAGTTTTTCATTCATAAATTAAGCAAATGGTTCGGAAAAAAGGTTAACGAGAATTATGATGAATTTCTCATCTAGACAAGCTTCGTTTGATGAGCGGAAATTGGGCTTTGATGATGCGTGTATTTCAGTTTGTCATCACTCATCACAGCACATGGGAATCTCTGCACGGGGCAGGATTTGCGTTCATCCCATGACAGTGATGATGGATGGTGTCAAACGAATGTAAAGGTAGTTCTTATATTTAATTTCGCAAAACACCTCGTAGATAGCTATTTTTTTATTTTATTTTGATAAGACTCAAAGAATTTTCAAAGTAATAATGAATCTTTATTTAGGATAGCATAATTGAAGTGTATTTTTAATAAAACCAATGAAAACCAATGTTAAACTTCTACTTCAAGCACAATCGAATTGATCGATGTGGTCTCATGTTGTCCTGGTGCTTCGATTTTCCTCATTTTTGCTCAAGGGCATCACTGGCTGTTTGACATTCTGATTCCGACTGTCCTCCTCATTCACGCGCCAAAGTCGTGAGGAAACCACCAATCATCATCAGCATGTGTGTGTATGGAAAAATCTCGAACAAAGTTAGAAAAATACACACTTTCAGACAAACAGGAGTCGCAGTCCCGTGGCGAGATTCTCAGCTGATGCTGTTTGCAGAGATAACGCTAATAATAAACGATTTTATTGCTGCTATGTGCTCAGCATTCAAAAGAGATTTTATCTGTCGTTTTCATCAGGCAGAATGGAGGTCGCAATCGTCGTTTGACAAAGGCAAATCACTCAAGTTTCGTTGATGGATGGGAGATTTTCGATTTGAAAAATGATTCTTTTCTGAACGAAATTTATTGCTTTATGACTTGCCGATACATTGTTACGAGAAGTATTTTGGAATCTTGTTAGTGTGACTGTCACTCAATTGTATCAATTTAACACAGTTTCTAAAACGCAGCATATTAAAAGGAATTATTTGCGTATATCCAGTTGATTATTCTTGCCAAAACTTGCTTCAACCTCGAATTTCTTTACATTTGAATTCTGGTTTCTTATACAAGTGGATAACCTGAAATTTCTTCAGAATAACGAGTAGGTACTAATTGGTTACAGAACATAAATTTTAAACCTTGGTTCTATTGATTTCTGATTTCGTAAATAATAGCAGCATTAGAGAGAAATATTATGGAAACAGTCCAAAAGTTGTACCGATTCTCTTGATTCTCATATTAAATAGCAGCCATTCAGAATAAGATTATTACTTTAGAGTAGATCTGCTAAGTGTAATTGCCCAAAAATCTGCTGATGTGTTCCTTTAAAAAAAATGTTTTTTTTTTATTTTTGTGTAAAAAAATCTTGGATTATGACATAGCAAGCTCGAATGATTCATGAGTTTAGAGTTGAAAATTTGTTCAATCCAATGCCCGGATTAAGCCAGCATTTAAAATAAATAAATTCAGATTTGCCAGGCCGGGATACGTGCGAAAAAAAAATGCATCGAAATGCAGATTATCGATACGATGTCTCCAGAATGGATTCAACATGTATGTGAATATCCTGAAAATGAGAAGTTCTACAATTCCTCGAATACAGATTTTTGAAAAAAAGGTTGCTAAATCGCTTGGCACACAGCACCTTCCCAAAGAGACGTACTTCAATCAATTAGATTATTGATAAAGGTCACCAGAATCAGTCATCACAAGACAGCCAGTTATTGTTATATATAGGGTTATGATATAAAAACCAATGACCCGAATTTCAAAAATTTTACAATATCTTTGCTGACTGACTCTGGTGATCCATATCAAAAATCAATTAATTGAAGTGCGTTTATTTGGGAAGGTGCTGTGCGCTAAGCAATTAAAAATCTTTTAAAAAAATCTGAATTTGAGGGATGGTAGCACTTATTATTTTAGAAAAATCTAAAAATTCCATGTATCGATTGTATCGATCAATTGCATTTCGGGTCATTTTTCCCGCACGTATGCGGGCCAGGCAAATCTTAACACTTAATTATTTTAAATCTCATCCTAAATCCTGGCAAAATCCATTCATTTCATTGTACGAATTTTCAACTTACAACTTGGTCAAAATCTAGTCCCGAACACTCATGGTGTTTCAGTAATAACTTAAAAAATATATTTTTGTTAATAATGATTTCTCAACAAATTTGAAGAATATCAATTGTATGATCACAAAACTATATTCTAAAAAAATGATTAACATCTTGTTCACGTAGTTGATAAATAATTTCATGTTAGTTTTAACTGAACTCCAAAAGTGTTGTCTAAGGCTGGACACAACGAATTAAATACTTAACCGCAATGGCCCAAAATGTAGGAAAATCACTTGTACACGATTTTTAATACTGAACATCCGATGAAGCCTTTCATATCAGATGTTTTTCGACAAACAAGAATAAACATTTGTTTTGAAAAAAAAAAACTAGAAAAAGATTCTTAATTCAATGTTTCTCCGAGGACCAAAATACTCTCTGGTTTAATTTCTTATCTTTTGCTCACTATTTTAGGGTGTTATAAAGATGAAGAAATGAAAGTTTCAATTTAAAACCACGCTTAATTGTGAAATTTTCCGATCTGGTCACAGAAAAAAAAATAGTCTCACAAATGACCCGACCTTTGAAAAACTTATGTGATGAAGCCTCAAATTGATCCACGGCCTAATGAATACAAGGTCACATGCCAAATTTGGATCAGATCAGACCATGAAAAATGGTCGTTCTACGAGCCTAAAGTTTGTTTGGGATTTTGAGACATTCTGTATGGGAGGAACATCAAAAACATTTACGTCTGAGAGTAACAACGATTCGGGGTTGATTTTTAGACAAAAATTATCCTTAGTTAGTAGAAGACATGAATAAGAAAACCCGTCTAGAGGCGTACTCTCAACCACAATATCACTGTACCTGTACAATATTAACTTTTCGTATACGTTGGATTATCTCAGTTATTTGTGAAACGTTCGTGGCCAAGCACATTTCGGTCGTTTTACTTGCCGGGCCCGAAGGAATCCTCAGAGTGTGAAAATGAAGAGAGAGAACTTTAATATTTAAAACGCTTGGTCAAACTGAGAAGCTAATTTAAGAGAGCATCACACGTTTTTCATGTGACGGGACCTTCAAGAAAGACACCCGTCACCCGAATAACGATAAAATTTTCTGTTCTACAAAAATGGTTTATAATCATAAAACTAAGCTTTTTGAAATTTTCGAGTGGAAACATGGGCTCTGCATGGTTAATGATCCCTAAAAGATATGATATAAACAGGAAAAGCGAACCAAGTTATAATAAGTCGGTTAAATATAGAAATTAAAATAGCTAGAGAATTACCAAACCTTGATTGAGATACTATAATTGAAAATGGTGATAAAAATTTTCTTAGCTCAGATCAAATGTCATCCGTTTTAATCCTTTTACGAGACATAATTCCAACTAATGAAAAGTTATTCAGGCACAATAATGTTAGAGGTATAATTTCTTCCAAGTGTAATTTATGAAAAAATAACGACACTACCTTATTTAGAATAAAAGATTGTGTTGCATCAAAAATAACTTGGACATGGCTGAACAAAGAATTTAAAACAAAATTCAGGATAAATTCTAACAACGCCGAAAATATATTTCAATATGCTAGAAACAAACATAATTATAAGTTAAAAGCTGGATTATGGTTAACACTAGAACGTATCTCGTAATATAAATGGAACAGAAGAAAAAATACGTTCAGCAAGATGGAATAGTAAATAGATACATTAATTATATAAATTATATAAATATGATATGAAAATTGAATAGGAAGTGATCAAGTAAAATACGTGAAATAGTAACGGCGACAACACATAGATTAATATAGAAATGTAAGCTTTAAAAGCTGAATATATCTGTATTTAAAATTCAATAAAAAAAAATTGAAAAAAAGTTATCCATTTCTCTCACAAAATTTCGCCTGGAGTTCTCTCCGAATCATCATAATATAATCCACAACAAAATATTTGAAGATTTTACAATCTAACGCAACAAAATTGGTTGAAATCGGTTATTATTATACGAAATGGCATGCGTTTCGAATTGAGTTTTCATGCCTCAATAACAGTTATGAATATCATGATAAAAAATGATATTTGGTACAGTTTTATAGGCTTGATTTCTTTCTTTTATTAACTCTTATCGAAACGCGAACTTCAGAAAAGATTTAGGGCAAATATTGTTTTATTTATTTTTTTTTTGTTTCGATTATAGTCGTTTTACCATCTTTATGGCATTCGCGACTTTATCAACGTGGCAGTTGGCGGATCGTCATTGAAAAACTATCCGGTACAACTGTGTTCGATGTTTGCTCTTGGGCTCGAACTCACGGACATTGGCTCAGGAGACAACAGACTTGCCAACTGAGCTATATCACAAGCCCTGTTTTATTTTTTGTTTTTCAACGTTTTTTTTTGGTTTTCCATTTCGTTATCTTATAAGTACTGTAATCGAAAGATAACGATTAGATAACCAATTTACCATTTAAAATAAATTAAGTTCTAGACTCTCTCAATGTTTAAACCGTAATCAAATAATTTTATTTTGCAAGATATTTCCGTAAAGTAGGTATGATGGTTATAACTTTTACCATGATCTTACCAACGATCATTTTTTTGAACAAAATATCAAAAAAATCCTCGATATGCAAGAAGTTGAAAATTGGTTGATTTTTTTTCTAACACAAAGACTATTTAACAGTACATGATTTTCAAATTTTTATGAATTTATCATCTGATGTGTTATTTCCATTTTATTTCCTATTCGAAATATTTTAAACAATTCTTAATAAAGTAATCAGAACATTATTAAAACACACACTACAAATTTCTTAAGGCTTTTTTTAGGAATCTGTTCGAATCTCTTTCTTGTTTCCGGAACCATTATCACCTATAAACAAATTGTTTACTCATTTGTGGATCAATCAGTATTTCACCCTCGAATCTCTTATAGAACCTTTTCAAACGATTTATTTCCTTGTAAGAATCCTGATATAAACGTTCTTTGATCTTATTTACATTTTCGATTAGTTGTCAGTAAACAGTTTTGTTTCCTTTTCGAATTATTGTAAGAAAATATTTAATATTGACTCTCTGGAGCAACGGTTATAAATGTACGAAATTAAATTCTAATTTCTTCAGATACACATGAGATTGTTTGTTGAGCTGCTTAACACATCCACTGGTTTGATTATGTGAACGCAAATGGAAAACGACTTTTCTGCCAGCTTCTATTACTCTCTGGAGCCACGTTTTTCGCACTTAATCGTTGGAAGCCACTTTGATTTTTTTGCGTTAATTATCGCAGGGCTTATGCGTTGGAAGTTGACAAAAACGTTAGCAGTTAAACGACACGTGCACCAAACTCTAGTCAAACCGCAAACACGGAATGCGAAAGCCACTTCATCTCCTCTCGATGTGTGGATTCCTCCACGATGTTCACCTAAATCTTCAGCTTCATCTGCAATATTCCGTAGACAGCAAGAGTTCTGCTGGTAACAAATAGATTGTTTCTTACCTTTTCTATGTTTAAATGAATATGGCGATTGAGGTTTAGCCATCGTAGATTATTTTACGAATTCATAGCAAAGGCTTTGATTTAAATCGACTTTTCATTCAGCATTCCATGTGTAATCGGTAATCTGAAATACATATGAGAATAATGAAAATATCAATTATTTACCGGTATTCATTGAATAAGACGCTACAAACCTTGTTGACAAAATAGATATCAGGACAACTTTAAAATTTGTATTTCATATATGAAATATGTTGTCCAGGCCACAAGTTTTCAAAATAAAAAAAAAGTTGCGACTAGTTATGTCAGTTTTTGTATTTTTTCGTAATTGAAAATGACAAAAATGACAAAAATGACAAAAATGACAAAAATGACAAAAATGACAAAAATGACAAAAATGACAAAAATGACAAAAATGACAAAAATGACAAAAATGACAAAAATGACAAAAATGACAAAAATGACAAAAATGACAAAAATGACAAAAATGACAAAAATGACAAAAATGACAAAAATGACAAAAATGACAAAAATGACAAAAATGACAAAAATGACAAAAATGACAAAAATGACAAAAATGACAAAAATGACAAATATGACAAATATGACAAAAATGACAAAAATGAAAATAATAACAAAGATGACAAAAATTACAAGAATGTTGAAAATAAAAAAAAAAAAATAAAAAATGACAGCAACAGTAGGTAGTAGTTTAAATCTTCAACTTTCATCTGATAACTGCATTTTTTTTAATCATTATTTATGGAGAATGAACACTTAACACAATTTTAAATGCCTACTTTTTCATTGGAATATTTGCTTGTCTTCTCATATCTCTTCATCTCATGCGATTACATTCCAATTGATTCAATCGCAAATTCATCCCAAAACAATCGCATTTCCGAAATCCCTCCGGTTCATAAAATATTTACAACCGACTACCAACAGGGAGATCATCCATTAGGAAAGGCGTGCCACTTCTCATGTGACTGTGGACTTGAACTGGGACAGTCGAGGGCTAATTTTATGCTCCCAACTGATGGACATCGAGCGGAAAATAACTGCCCTGAGATGTGGCCACTTTTATCTTAAACTTTCTTCATTACTCCTTACGACGACGACGACAACGACGAATGATCAGGCTTCTCGTTTTTTCTTCTTCCGGGAACGGTTCATTTTTCGCCAGACTCTCATTTTGTCATGATTCACAGGAAGCGAAACACGAGAAAGGGACAGAACGCTAAATAAAATAAACCGGAAAGAAGAGCATGAATAGCAAGAGTGTGACGAGGATGACCACACCACACCGCCTGATGCTTTGGGTCATTATCAACCGACATAAAAGTCTGCGAATGTCGTTTTGCGTTCAACAGATGGTTTTGTTGGATACAAATACCCAGGAAAGACGGAAGCACAAAGAGGGGGGAGGGGGGGTGTTTTTACTGTCCGAAGTATAATGATATTGGATCTGACGGGGTGGAAGCAACCGGATACTAAATGGGGGATAAAAAAATCCTGATACGGACAAGAATAGCTGCTGGGGTGCGTCTGGAGAGTACGTTAAGCTCTGGGGAATGATTTGTTATCCATGTATATACTAAGAGAGCTAAAGCGTTTCGAAAGAGCTTTTCTTTAATTTATATGCAAAATCTAGATTAGCGGTTGCTGTGACTAACAACTTTAAAAGTATTGGCGATTTGCAGCTAAAAACGACACTCAGAGGGCACTACGATCAAAATGATGATATTAGAAGCTCTAATGTTAGAACGCATATTATTTTTCCAAAACAAAGATCAAATATTCAAAATTTCGGTCTCAAATATATTCAAAATTGGATTTGACAACACAATAAGGTAAGAAAAAGTTAATTACGTTGATCTGTTAAAAACCAAACTTTAATCTTATATAAGTTTCTGAAAAGCATGGGTGCAAGGGAGTCTTCCTGTGATAATCGTGTTTCCAGTGAAGGGTTTTGGAAGCAAGGTTATTCAAAGGGACCAACTTTTTGAAGAAACAACTCAAACAAAATGTTTTAGTTCGAAGCATTTCAGGAGCGCTGATTTCATCACTGGTATTCTTGAACAATGATAAAATTCCTAAAAACTATTTTGTTATTTTTGGAACGTTTACTTGTAGATAATCACCGAGTTTACAAGAAGACATTTGTTTGGACAATAAAAAAGGAACCAAAAGCATTCGGATTGCAAGTAATTGCGTGTGTGAACGAACAACTTATTTTGCTTTCCCAAACTCTAACGGCAACTGGCTATATGAAAAGCAATCAAAATGTGAAAAAAGAATTGGATAGTAACTACATCAGGATTAATTCAAATCATTATTATGCGCGTGATTCCTACAAAGATACACTGATTTCTTTAATTATATGCAGTTGAATGAACACGCAATTTCTATCCGTAGCGTCGACTTCTTCGAACCACTTCGTCAAACGCTCATTAAACTTCGAAGAAAATAATATTATAGCGAAGGTGAATCTTGAAATCCAAAAAATCAAACAAGAAAATGAAAATTGTTAATCTATTCAAATCATTCAATTTTATGTTGAACATTTTATAACAAATGAGATTTTCTAAGGAAGTTATTTAAATTTTGAAACCAAATTCTAGAAATAAACTAAGAATCCAAAGGGACCATGCGTTTTTAAATTAGTTATGCAAGTTCAAAAAATTCCAAATAAGGTGACAAATTCAAACAAATCAAAAATGAAAATAGTAAAAATACCCAAAAGTTTTTGGAGGAAGAGCGATCAGAGTTCGAATGATATTTTTGGATAATGAACCTTAATATCTGAATGAAACAATGATCCGTTTAATCGTCATGTCACTAAGTCTTTTTTTGACGATTGGGGCTTGATCCAAAGAGTTTTAAAATGTTATTACAAATAACGAATACATTTTTTTATTTTTCGATTTGGAAGTTCAGAAATATCTGCCTACATTCGATATCCGAGGTTTGAAGTATTGTTGTGCTTGTTTTTATAGAGACACAATGAATGATTTGATTGAAAAAAAAACAATGCTCATTGTTTTTTCTAAAGTATGATCGATTTTTTAAAATGAATCGACGAGAAATGCTCTTAATTAAGATTATTATTTCATTTTCAAATTTGAGTTGAAAAAATTGTTCTTTTCAAAATCATAGACTGACAGGTTAGATGTATTTCATCCTATATCTGACAACATAATAAGAATGTTCAATCAATTGCCAGCTGGCCAGGTGTTTACACGGATGCCGGAACACCCATAATTAAACTAGCCCACCTGATTGACTTGTTCTTACAAAGTATACCTACATTAAAACACGCAATACGTTCACTCCATAACAGTTTATACGACGCTATGGGGTCCGGGTATGATGTACGCTGCATTGGAGATTTGTCAAACTTAATAATCGAAGAATGCATGTGCATGTGCATGTGCACTTACTTAGGCAAAAACTGCGGTGAATCCGTGCACCCATGGTGGATTAACAACAAACTTAACTACTCCCAGCTAAATTCTAAACTCTCACGGTGTCCAAAAATCTAGATTTACGAAGTTTTTATGATAAAACTAAGATTAGTGCAAAAGAAATTAGGAGTCAGCATATATTTCTAATTGTCTTGTGTGAAGAACAAAAAGGTATAACCGTTTCATGTTGTTGCAAATTTGCAACAATTAATATTTTTGCTTAATAACCGAAATATGTGAAAATATTTTTTTTTCATTATTTTTCCCTTCATGTACTCATCATTGCGCACTATTGAGAATTTTTTCGAGAAAAAATAAAAAATCATGAAATGAAGGGTTAATAAAATCTGCGTCTAAGATTAGAAAAAAAAACTAAAATTGTTCAAATCTATTGAGGGCCGTTCACATACTACGTGGACAACTAAGGAGGAGAGGAGGTTTTGGAAATGATCACGATTCGCAAATGAGTCACATGTGTTTTTAATTTTAGTTTCTCCGTAAATACGAAATACCAATTCGGAACCGGATTGCATAGGTTTTAAGTAACTTCTTTGAAAGAAATCCATAAAATTCCGAAGTGTTTTTAAACTTGACTCTCCCTTCCCTAATTCATCATCCGTGAACGCTCCCCAAAGCTCAGTACCGTGGAACGGCATCAGTTGAAAGAAAACTCGGTAGCATTTTGTGTATTGCTGCTGTTGCTGCTGCTGCTGGGGTCATAGGGAAGGATATTTTTAATTATCTGTTTGCCATCTGGCTTCTTCTCTCTCATTTTTTTCATTCTTTTTTGGATTTGGTGTCATCACAGCTCGGTGCGGGGCGTTCCCCCCCAAAAAAAAGGTGAACGCAAAAGCAATGAAATGGTGTCATGATTGTTGTCGACATCTAGCTGGCAAACGAGGCAAAAGTTTGAAATTTATTGTCACGCAAAGGTGAAGATTCGGCTGTTTGGTTGGGGAGAAGAAAAACTTTGTCGAAACAGTTTAATTGGAAAGCGGGAAGTTGGTCCCGCACAGGCACGTTCGCATAATTGTTCGGCGATCGATGCATTCGATGACTTACGGTGGTTATTTTAGACTACCTTAAATGGTATTTTTAGATTTGTTTTAGTTTAAATCAATCTATGGAAAGATTGGCAGGTTTTTTATACTTTTCTATATTAATTGATTTTGAGTAAAAGCTAATTTCCTCACAAGCGATGGACTTCTCAGAAGCCAGAGTGCAACGAAAAGATTTTTGCACTTCCTTGCAGTAGTGTTACAGTTGTAATTTTGAGCCGGGATATTCTTCACCTTCCCCAAAGTGCCTTCTTGCCGTCGCCTTCGGTGGGTCGAGTGCCAATTAGCGCTTTGTGGTTTCTCGTTCTCGACCGCCCAAACAAACATTTTTGCACGTTCGTTCATTCGCTCTGCTCTGTGCTCCAACAACTCGAGGAACACGGTTTCAATTTGGCTGAAAGTTGAAGCACCCAGCTAGTAGAGCAGGATTTTCCCTCACACTTCACCGTTTCCCCGGTTTTTTGGTCTGCGGCATCCGCCAAGTGCTGGAGCATAAGTAGATACACCTAGTTTTTGGGAACTTTATTAGTGGCGTTGTAATTTACACGTAAATTTCATAATCGCTAAGGGAGCGCCAGATTGTAGGTGGAAAGGTAGGCAAAAGTTGTTCCACAAGCTGGTTTCTCTCAACATTATTTTTTTTAAATGGCTAACTTTGTACAATAAAAGTGTGTGTGGTAGAATAAATTCCACTTTTACATCTCCGAGGAATATGGTCAGGGCTTTACGAAAAAAGGGATAAGGCCAAGTTTGAGGCAGAAGTTTGCTGGAAAATGAATATTTTTACATTCCGTGTGTGTAAATCCAATTTCCCTTTTGTATGTGGCTCGCATTTACTCCACCGAAATGGGGCGACTTTTTTTTGTAACGTGAGTACGATTAAACTCGGTTTCGAAGCCCTATTATATTGCTCTAACAGCCGAGGAAGTGTAATCTCCATATTGTTTCATTACCTATTTTGCAAAGCTAAACGATTATAATGCGGCCGGCAACAAATTCGCCTCAATTTATTGAAGTAATTAATAATCAACGACACCCAAATCGGTGGTGGGCGGGAGCAACGTAACATGCTTTATTCATCATTCACTGCAGTATATGAGAGCGAACTTATTCCGAATGTTAATAATAAAACTTTCTGATGTGACCCCATGTTAATGAGTCGAAAGACGTCATGTTAGAACTTATTCCTGGGTAAAAGGAATTGAATTCAAATCTCTCTTAATTTTTCTTATCTTTTGTAATCTGGAATAAAAACAAGGAATAAAGAAAAATTTAAACTATCTGCTAAATATTCTTAATAAGAAAGTGTCTCCGCAACAAATTTTGTTCTGGAGATCATCATAATATTTTCTTACAAAATATTTATTATTTCTTCCAAAAAACACAATACATTATCTTTGTAACTCTACACAAAATACAAATACATACAAACCAAGAAGGTTTAAATATAACACACAAATTGTGTACATGAACTCTTGAATTATAATTGTCACTCTAAAACCACGCGTTTTTTACAACGTCGTACCGAAATTTCGCCAAGCTGAGTCCCCAGTTAATGAAAGTTTTTCTAAGACTTACAGTTACGGGAAGCATAAATTTCCCAGTAAATTCGTCATTAACAGTACGCGGATATAGTCGCTAACATTCGGGTATTGTTCGCACCAGAATGTTGGCGACAATATTTGCGCACTGTAAACGACGATTTTACTGGGAAATTTATGCTTCCCGTAACTGTAAGTCTTAGAAAAACTTTCTTTAACTGGGGACTCAGCTTGGCTAAATTTCGGTACGACGTAGTAAAAAACGCGTGGTTTAAGAGTGACAATTATAATTCAAGAGTTCTTGTACAAAATTTGTGTGTTATATTTATACCTTCTTGGTTTGTATGTATTTGTATTCTGTGTAGAGTTACAAAGATATTTCCTTAAATATTCATTTATGTTTTCACAACCTATTCTAATATTGGTTTTCTAATCATTTTTTTGTATCCCAAATTAAGACTTTGTATTTATTTAATCAGAAGTTCCTAAATTCTGCCAAAATTAATGTTTACTAGTTTAAAATACCTCTTTCATGCCAAATTTTGTTCCATTTGCTTGATCACTCTCCAATTCATTTCAAATAAAAGTACAAGAAACCCGCTGTTTAATTATCAAGAAAACATTTTTCGTTCCTCAATCCTTTCTACGCCAAATTTGCTCGATCAAGTAAATACAAAAAGACATGGATGAATCACTCTCCTTTATCAAGCTCCTAGTCTTTTATTCCAATTTATTTATTTTAATCATTTTTGTCATTTTTGTCATTTTTTTCATTTTCGTCATTTTTGTCAATTTGGGTCATTTTTATCATTTTTGAAATGTATGTTTTTTTTTAGTTTTTTTCTTTTTTCCATATTTTTAATATTTTTTCCTTTTTTTTCTTTTTTGTCATTTTTGTCATTTTTGTCATTTTTGTCATTTTTGTCATTTTTGTCATTTTTGTCATTTTTGTCATTTTTGTCATTTTTGTCATTTTTGTCATTTTTGTCATTTTTGTCATTTTTGTCATTTTTGTCATTTTTGTCATTTTTGTCATTTTTGTCATTTTTGTCATTTTTGTCATTTTTGTCATTTTTGTCATTTTTGTCATTTTTGTCATTTTTGTCATTTTTAGTCAATTTTGTCATTTTTGTCATTTTTGTCATTTTTGTCATTTTTGTCATTTTTGTCATTTTTGTCATTTTTGTCATTTTTGTCATTTTTGTCATTTTTGTCATTTTTGTCATTTTTGTCATTTTTGTCATTTTTGTCATTTTTGTCATTTTTGTCATTTTTGTCATTTTTGTCATTTTTGTCATTTTTGTCATTTTTGTCATTTTTGTCATTTTTGTCATTTTTGTCATTTTTGTCATTTTTGTCATTTTTGTCATTTTTGTCATTTTTGTCATTTTTGTCATTTTTGTCATTTTTGTCATTTTTGTCATTTTTGTCATTTTTGTCATTTTTGTCATTTTTGTCATTTTTGTCATTTTTGTCATTTTTGTCATTTTTGTCATTTTTGTCATTTTTGTCATTTTTGTCATTTTTGTCATTTTTGTCATTTTTTGTCATTTTTGTCATTTTTGTCATTTTTGTCATTTTTGTCATTTTTGTCATTTTTGTCATTTTTGTCATTTTTGTCATTTTTGTCATTTTTGTCATTTTTGTCATTTTTGTCATTTTTGTCATTTTTGTCATTTTTGTCATTTTTGTCATTTTTGTCATTTTTGTCATTTTTGTCATTTTTGTCATTTTTGTCATTTTTGTCATTTTTGTCATTTTTGTCATTTTTGTCATTTTTGTCATTTTTGTCATTTTTGTCATTTTTGTCATTTTTGTCATTTTTGTCATTTTTGTCATTTTTGTCATTTTTGTCATTTTTGTCATTTTTGTCATTTTTGTCATTTTTGTCATTTTTGTCATTTTTGTCATTTTTGTCATTTTTGTCATTTTTGTCATTTTTGTCATTTTTGTCATTTTTGTCATTTTTGTCATTTTTGTCATTTTTGTCATTTTTGTCATTTTTGTCATTTTTGTCATTTTTGTCATTTTTGTCATTTTTGTCATTTTTGTCATTTTTGTCATTTTTGTCATTTTTGTCATTTTTGTCATTTTTGTAATTTTTGTAATTTTTGTCATTTTTGTCATTTTTGTCATTTTTGTCATTTTTGTCATTTTTGTCATTTTTGTCATTTTTGTCATTTTTGTCATTTTTGTCATTTTTGTCATTTTTGTCATTTTTGTCATTTTTGTCATTTTTGTCATTTTTGTCATTTTTGTCATTTTTGTCATTTTTGTCATTTTTGTCATTTTTGTCATTTTTGTCATTTTTGTCATTTTTGTCATTTTTGTCATTTTTGTCATTTTTGTCATTTTTGTCATTTTTGTCATTTTTGTCATTTTTGTCATTTTTGTCATTTTTGTCATTTTTGTCATTTTTGTCATTTTTGTCATTTTTGTCATTTGTGTCATTTGTGTCATTTTTGTCATTTTTGTCATTTTTGTCATTTTTGTCATTTTTGTCATTTTTGTCATTTTTGTCATTTTTGTCATTTTTGTCATTTTTGTCATTTTTGTCATTTTTGTCATTTTTGTCATTTTTGTCATTTTTGTCATTTTTGTCATTTTTGTCATTTTTGTCATTTTTGTCATTTTTGTCATTTTTGTCATTTTTGTCATTTTTGTCATTTTTGTCATTTTTGTCATTTTTGTCATTTTTGTCATTTTTGTCATTTTTGTCATTTTTGTCATTTTTGTCATTTTTGTCATTTTTGTCATTTTTGTCATTTTTGTCATTTTTGTCATTTTTGTCATTTTTGTCATTTTTGTCATTTTTGTCATTTTTGTCATTTTTGTCATTTTTGTCATTTTTGTCATTTTTGTCATTTTTGTCATTTTTGTCATTTTTGTCATTTTTGTCATTTTTGTCATTTTTGTCATTTTTTGCCATTTTTGTCATTTTTGTCATTTTTGTCATTTTTGTCATTTTTGTCATTTTTGTCATTTTTGTCATTTTTGTCATTTTTGTCATTTTTGTCATTTTTGTCATTTTTGTCATTTTTGTCATTTTTGTCATTTTTGTCATTTTTGTCATTTTTGTCATTTTTGTCATTTTTGTCATTTTTGTCATTTTTGTCATTTTTGTCATTTTTGTCATTTTTGTCATTTTTGTCATTTTTGTCATTTTTGTCATTTTTGTAATTTTTGTAATTTTTGTCATTTTTGTCATTTTTGTCATTTTTGTCATTTTTGTCATTTTTGTCATTTTTGTCATTTTTGTCATTTTTGTCATTTTTGTCATTTTTGTCATTTTTGTCATTTTTGTCATTTTTGTCATTTTTGTCATTTTTGTCATTTTTGTCATTTTTGTAATTTTTGTAATTTTTGTAATTTTTGTCATTTTTGTCATTTTTGTCATTTTTGTCATTTTTGTCATTTTTGTCATTTTTGTCATTTTTGTCATTTTTGTCATTTTTGTCATTTTTGTCATTTTTGTCATTTTTGTCATTTTTGTCATTTTTGTCATTTTTGTCATTTTTGTCATTTTTGTCATTTTTGTCATTTTTGTCATTTTTGTCATTTTTGTCATTTTTGTCATTTTTGTCATTTTTGTCATTTTTGTCATTTTTGTCATTTTTGTCATTTTTGTCATTTTTGTCATTTTTGTCATTTTTGTCATTTTTGTCATTTTTGTCATTTTTGTCATTTTTGTCATTTTTGTCATTTTTGTCATTTTTTTCATTTTTGTCATTTTTGTCATTTTTGTCATTTTTGTCATTTTTGTCATTTTTGTCATTTTTGTCATTTTTGTCATTTTTGTCATTTTTGTCATTTTTGTCATTTTTGTCATTTTTGTCATTTTTGTCATTTTTGTCATTTTTGTCATTTTTGTCATTTTTGTCATTTTTGTCATTTTTGTCATTTTTGTCATTTTTGTCATTTTTGTCATTTTTGTCATTTTTGTCATTTTTGTCAATTTTGTCATTTTTGTCATTTTTGTCATTTTTGTCATTTTTGTCAATTTTGTCATTTTGTCATTTTTGTCATTTTTGTCATTTTTTCATTTTTGTCATTTTTGTCATTTTTGTCATTTTTGTCATTTTTGTCATTTTTGTCATTTTTGTCATTTTTGTCATTTTTGTCATTTTTGTCATTTTTGTCATTTTTGTCATTTTTGTCATTTTTGTCATTTTTGTCATTTTTGTCATTTTTGTCATTTTTGTCATTTTTGTCATTTTTGTCATTTTTGTCATTTTTGTCATTTTTGTCATTTTTGTCATTTTTGTCATTTTTGTCATTTTTGTCATTTTTGTCATTTTTGTCATTTTTGTCATTTTTGTCATTTTTGTCATTTTTGTCATTTTTGTCATTTTTTGTCATTTTTGTCATTTTTGTCATTTTTGTCATTTTTGTCATTTTTGTCATTTTTGTCATTTTTGTCATTTTTGTCATTTTTGTCATTTTTGTCATTTTTGTCATTTTTGTCATTTTTGTCATTTTTGTCATTTTTGTCATTTTTGTCATTTTTGTCATTTTTGTCATTTTTGTCATTTTTGTCATTTTTGTCATTTTTGTCATTTTTGTCATTTTTGTCATTTTTGTCATTTTTGTCATTTTTGTCATTTTTGTCATTTTTGTCATTTTTGTCATTTTTTGTCATTTTTGTCATTTTTGTCATTTTTGTCATTTTTGTCATTTTTGTCATTTTTGTCATTTTTGTCATTTTTGTCATTTTTGTCATTTTTGTCATATTTGTCATTTTTGTCATTTTTGTCATTTTTGTCATTTTTGTCATTTTTGTCATTTTTGTCATTTTTGTCATTTTTGTCATTTTTGTCATTTTTGTCATTTTTGTCATTTTTGTCATTTTTGTCATTTTTGTCATTTTTGTCATTTTTGTCATTTTTGTCATTTTTGTCATTTTTGTCATTTTTGTCATTTTTGTCATTTTTGTCATTTTTGTCATTTTTGTCATTTTTGTCATTTTTGTCATTTTTGTCATTTTTGTCATTTTTGTCATTTTTGTCATTTTTGTCATTTTTGTCATTTTTGTCATTTTTGTCATTTTTGTCATTTTTGTCATTTTTGTCATTTTTGTCATTTTTGTCATTTTTGTCATTTTTGTCATTTTTGTCATTTTTGTCATTTTTGTCATTTTTGTCATTTTTGTCATTTTTGTCATTTTTGTCATTTTTGTCATTTTTGTCATTTTTGTCATTTTTGTCATTTTTGTCATTTTTGTCATTTTTGTCATTTTTGTCATTTTTGTCATTTTTGTCATTTTTGTCAATTTTGTCATTTTTGTCATTTTTGTCATTTTTGTCATTTTTGTCATTTTTGTCATTTTTGTCATTTTTGTCATTTTTGTCATTTTTGTAATTTTTTTTTCATTTTTGTAATTTTTGTCATTTTTGTCGTTTTTGTCATTTTTGTCCCCCGTTGAAGCTATGCATAGGTAAATTTCAGACTTACAATTAACTTTGGTAAATTTAGTCTGGTGAAAGATCAGATTTCTTACATATGTGAGCATCCGAGCATCCGTCTTTATGCTGCAGCTTTGTGCTTATGCCATACATAATAATCAAATCAAATTCCCATAATCATCGATTCTTTGATTCTTAGCGAGAAAACCTCATTCAGTGGCATCTGAACGGAGTCAGTCATTCACTAAAGCATTCATCTCGATCTGCATCGCTCGTCATCGTCAGTCGAGATCTTTGATGTCATTGATGCAATCTGCCCATTCTTGCTTTCCTTAACCTGCTACCTTAACATATCGATTCCACGTATACTCGCTGTCACTGAATTGTCAGTGAAGATGATGATGATGATGATGCTGTAGCCGATGATTGTACTTGAACTCAAACTCTGTACTAGCTTTGATGCCCCCACGAACTCATTGAAGTGGTTTTCAAGTTATTATCACTGCTGCAAGCTTCGTTTCTAAGTGTGCCCTGTCTGTATGTGTGTGATTGCATGTGTACCGGGTAAAATAATGGATTTACTGAAGCCTGGCTAACGGAAGGGGCGTGCAGCCAGCCGTTTCCGTGGATTTCAGGGAGAAAACGGGATTTATCCCAGAAAATTTTTGAGATTATCGGAGCGCAATCCGTCGACGAAAGGTCGGCAGACACACAATTCCTACTGATGATAACTACTGTGAAGTTGAATGAATCCTCTCCGAAAGTGGCTCGTGCTGAGCAAATTTTCCATATTAAGTACCTGCACTTGATGCAGTCCGTCAGCTTCCAAATCATCCGTGGCACCCGTAGGACTCGGACGAAATCGACGACGGGGATCAAAACCCCGTTTGGAAGTCCTAGATGGATTGTTGTTTTCGCTCATCAATGGAACTGATGTGAACCTTTCCATTATCTGATTGTGTGCAATTGACTGACGTTTCTCGTTTTAGGTATTTGGTCGATCCATTCAGACAGCTTGCTGGTCCTCATCAATCGAGCCCAGGATGCGGTGTGACCCGAGTGCATAATGGGCTTTGTTTCGGAAAAACACGATTTTATTGTTTAAGCTTTTGCCTGGACAGCAGAGTGCTTTCAAACGTGCTTGAGAGGTATTATGGATGCTCATTTTGCGATTTAATCATTTTTAAGTTATATTTTCGTCGGAAAGCTTGAAACATTTGCTTTACTTTGGATTGTTTTCAAACATCGTTCAAGTGCTGAGATCAAATCACAATATCAATTAATAAAACTTCTGGAAAATATGATTGAATGTTAAGCTTTCTATTTTGGCATGTTTTAGCACCCTCCCTCCACTTTTTCTCCAAAGTACTAAATCCCACCGGATAAAAGTGAATTGAATTTTAATTAATTTTCCATCAGAACAGAATCATTTCCCCCACAAACTTGATAAACCCCACCCTCACACATTTATCCGCCCCCAAGAAGAATGCTCCTTTGAAGGACCAACCAGATCAGGAGAGGGAAAAAATCGGCAACAGTCAATAGATTAACGCAGCGCTACGAAAAGTGGAGATTTATTGGCTGTTAAGATAGTCACGTTCATCAGATTTATGCTACCAGAACCAGTCAGTGCGGGGCGGGCGCGGTTGTAATTTTCTCTGATTTCGGTTTTCTTGGACCTTTTTTCGCTGATTTCCTAGTCATTTTTGTGCGTCCTCCAACTTCCAGTGCCCCTTAGTTGTTGTTGTTCAATCTCCCCGAAACCAAAATGGTTTGCTAGCACTTTTTTTTCTGCTTTGTAGCAGTTTGCCTTCTGTGTGGCGAGGCAAACCGCAATGGGCCATCAATTTCCAATTCACGCCACTTGCCATTCGCTTCTGGCATCGCAGTTTGATTGTATGTTTTTGCGGCGCAGTAATTAACGAAACTTCTAATACCTACCTGAAAAGATGGAAAAAACCATTTTGAGTGGCGGTCAAGATAAAACCTTTTGAAACAAGAAAAATGTGTTTGGGCTCAGTGTTTGATGTCACTGTGTCCCAAATGTGTGCCGTGACAGGCGCGAGTTCAGGGCAAGCTGTTCTCCATCTAGCGCACGGCGCGCAGAAATGTCACGGGCTAAAAATCCTAGGGTTGCCAGCGAAAGGGATACAAAACGAACGGACAACGGTCAGAGTGGACTGACCCCATCGACGAGGGCTGTCAAGTAGAGTGCGTCCGACCCCAAGGTTTGAAGCTTCAAAAGAAAAGGCAACATCTCCTGTGAAGCTGCTGGAATAATACTTGACCTTCTTCGTAGTGGAAATCGCTGGGAAAGGATTTTCTCACGATCGGGGAATACTCACGGTTAGAGTGGCTCTCGACGCCGGGTAAGCCAGTCGAGTCGGTGTAGGATGATGTCTTTGTCGGGAATCATCCGAGTAGCTGTGTTGAGACTCGGGCGTGCGCTGTAACAGACGCGAATCTAGGAAAAGCTGCTCTCGATCGACACACGACGGGCATAAAGGTGGCAAATCTCAAATCTTGAGGATAAGGGGCCGTTCACTAATTACGTAAGCACGATTTTGGAAATTTTCAAACCTTCCTTCCCCCCCTGGTAAGACAAAGTAAGATAAACTACATAACATCAAAATTAACCAACTAATATGTAGGGAGTAAAAAAACCTGAGTAATATGGTTTCGTATGGATGTGGCTGTGATGAATTTTTAATGTAATATTTCTTACGTAAGATTTTTAGAAATCCCCCCTTCCCCCCTAGTAAGAGATCGTAAGCAAATGTGAAACCCTCCCACCCCCCCCTATATGCTTACGTAATTAGTGAACAGCCCCTAAGAGGTCGCGCTTCGAGTCGTTAGAGGAGATGTCAGGCCTCGAGTCTTCAGGAGGAGAGGTTTGTCTGGTCAACCCCGAGTCTTTACGATAAGAGGTCGCTTATCGAGTTGCAAGAGGAAAGATCAGGCCTTTTATCAACAAGCGGAGGGGTATATGTGGTTACCTGGAGTCATTACGAGGAAAGGTCAGAGCTCGAGTCGGGTCTTGAGTCGTGCAGAGGAGAGGTTTGTGTATGTCAACCTCGAGTCGATGCGAGGAGGGGTCGGATCTCGAGTCGTAAGAGGAGAGTTAAGGCCTCGAGTCGCGCAGAGAAGAGGCTTTTGTGAGAATCTTGAGTCATTGCGAGGAGATGTCGCCGATGTCGGTTCTCAAGTCGTTAGAGGAGAGTTCGGACTTCGAATCGTAAGCAGAGATTCCAATGTACCTGGTTTTTCAGGATTGGCCTGATTTTTCGAGGCTCAGCCTGACAACCTGATAAACCATTGAATTCCCCTGATTTTCGAAAATATGCCTGATTTTGCCTGATTTTTGAGAATGTAATGAAAAATTGGAAGTAACGAACTGGATAAGGTATCATTGCCGATGTGAAAATGTAAAGCAACAACCAATAGAATTTAATAAGACTTACAATATGAGTTCCGACCACTACTACATAAAGATTCATATTTCTGAGAAAATTTCATGCATGAATAATATTTTTAAGTAGAACATCTTCGGGTCTACTATCTTACCACTTGTTTTTTTTGTTCAAATTGGCCAAATTTTGGATAAAAAACTAACTAAAATTCGAAGTTTTGGGATATTCATGTTGGAATCTGGTAGTTTTATTTTTTTTGGATTTCAGAACCGGCCAGATTGGCCATGACCAGGGCCAAATGTCCCTGAACCACTTCTCCTATCAATTCCCATCATGTACCGCTCAAGAGCTTCCTATTCATGTATCGCAAGTTATAATCTGACGACTTATTCAAACTGCCAAGACACCAAATGTCCGTTCTAAAAATCAATTTGGTTCCGGCATTTGATAGTTCCGATTGCTGAACTGAACTGAACTTCATGACATTCAAAATCATAACAAATTTTTTTTAATTTTTTCATAATATTCGCTCAATTTTAAATTTTAAATTGTCACTCCGACCGTCAGAGGACCAACTGTTACAAGTCAAAAATGTCATTGTAAAGCTGAAGAACATTTACTCCACACATTTAACACTTTTTTCGTCAATGAGATCTCTTCGAATGATTTTGAGAAATTTTATCGAGTTGAGATTTCAATCAAGAATGAAAGTAGGGTTTCGTGAGAATTTTTTTTCAGAATTTTGACAATTGTAGAGGTTTTTCGTGCATAAACATTACCAAACGCAAGCGAAAAAATACATAAAACATGGGTCACTAAAATGTTAATATCTTTTGTCGCCGACCGTGGTCTAAAGGATAGCCTCTAGGTCATGAGATCGAGTCTCGGTCAAGGCATACATAGTAGTCCTTCTGCGGGCTGCAGCTGGCTGGTGGTGTTAGCATTAGTAAGATGCTAGCCATAAGGGTACTTCTGTCTAAAATGCTCTTACGGGGTTTTGAAGATTTGCGATGTTTTAGTGCATGTTCTTTAAATCAATAACTTGTTTTATAAATAAAAATGATGACCAGATATTCAATTAAACGCAAAAAACAATCAAATAAAATTTGACGGTAGCAATTCATTCTTAAGTTGTAAAAAATGATGAAAATGTAATAGGCTTTTACGTCGTTTTAATTTTGACTGAAAATGTATTAAACTTTAATTAAGCGATGTAAACAAAACCATGTGTTTTAAACTAATAAGCTTACATGAAAATTGCAAATCTCGATCGGTTTTGAGAAAATTAAGTGCACTTAAAATCGAATCGGAAAATATTTTTAAAATCGAACCGGAAATATTTCGTTGAAACTGACACAGTGGAAAATAAAGTCCAATAACCACATATAAACAGTGGTTTAAAAACATCTGTTTCACTTTTTTTTTTCTTTCAATTTATGAACAGAATTAATTGATTCAATATTTTGGAGTATTACTTGCCTACACTAGGGCGTTTTCAATCCAATCATTTCAAAGGTTGCTTTGAGAAGCGTTTGTAACAAATCGATTTTTTTTTCAGTATTGATAATAAATTTAAGTTTTTTTTTTACAGAATATGAGTAGCTGATAGATATACGAATAAAAAAGTTGCAATGTATTTGGATTTGCAGCTTATGTATTCCGCATACTCGGTTGTTTTCCTTACCAGGTTCATTTTCTCCCGAAGCACCCTATATCCTTGAAAGATGTATGGTTTTGTCTTAAGAAGAATTTAGATGTCTTCGTCTATTTTCTGGAAAGCGTTAATTTATAACGTTTTATTTTCTAATTTCAATAAACTGTTTTTTCCAAGCCATCCTAAGGGCCTGTGTCGTGAGTAAATAATCTTATTTAATTTCGTTCTGCCTTTCCCGGGGATATTTGCAAAAAAAAAAAACAAAAAGGTAAAAAATATATTTAATTGTAACTCATTAACTAAAAGTTTGACAAATGTATTTGTTGACAAAAAGTTCGATTTATAAACAAAGTTGATACTCACTAACAGAGCTCGAAGAAATCATATTCGTTGACCGCAGTGGGGCATGAATGAGAGAAAATAAATCCGCACATGTTAAGAAAGATTTTTACTTACTTACTTAATGATCCCGCGCCGATCCTCCGGTGCATAGGGCCGTGGTAAAAGACCTCCACTGTTGACGATCCGGAGCCAGCGTCTTCACCTGGTCCCAGTCAAGATTCTCGTCGACAGTTCGGATTTCAGCGGCTAGGCTTCGCCGCCACGAATTTCTGGGTCTGCCTCTTCTTCGATGACCTTCTGGATTCCAATCTAGCGCCTTTCTGCAAATCTCGTTTTCATCTTTTCGCAGCGTGTGCCCAATCCATCTCCACTTACGTTCCCGAATCTCGATTTCTAGCGCCCTTTGATGACACCGGCGATGTAATTCCTCATTCGAGATCCAGTTGCCAGGCCACCAAGCGCGGATGATATTCCGCAGGCAGCGGTTTACAAATACTTGCAATTTTCGCGTCGTCACCGCATATGTGCACCAAGTTTCACACCCGTACAGCAATACGGATTTGACGTTTGAGTTGAAGATTCGGATTTTTGTTCGTAGAGAGATCTGGCGTGACCGCCAGATGTTTCGGAGACTCGCAAACGCAAATCGGGCCTTTCTGATCCGGGTTTCGATGTCTTTCCTGGTACCACCATCAGGCGTTATCTGGCTACCAAGATACTGGAAGCACTCCACTTTCTCAACTTGTTGCCCAGCTACCATGAAACTGGAGGGATTTGCTGTGTTGATCTCCATCGACTTGGTCTTTCCGACATTGACTTTGAGACCTGCTGCCTTGGAACTTTCGGTGAGGTCGTCGAGTTTGCTCTGCATATCCGGTTGCGTTTGAGCGAGCAAAACAATATCGTCAGCCAAGTCAAGGTCGTTCAGATGCTCCATTGTTGAAGGATTCCACGGCAATCCTCGATTCGGTGCACAGTCGATCGATCCAGTCAGAATCTCATCCATTACGATTAGAAAAAGTAGCGGTGATAAGATACATCCTTGTCTCACTCCAGCAGTTACCGGGATTGGTTCGGACAAGACACCGTCGTGCAAGACCTTGCACGAAAATGCCTCGTATTGTGCTTCGATGAGATGGACTAGTTTCTCTGGGACCCCTCGTCGCCTTAGAGCCGCCCAGATGTTTTCATGGTTGAGTCGGTCGAATGCTTTTTCGAAATCAACGAACACCAGCAGAAGAGAGTCCTGGAATTCGTTGATTTGTTCCAGTATTATTCGTAGCGTTGTGATGTGGTCCACACATGATCGTCCGGATCGGAATCCAGCTTGTTGCCGTCGGAGTGTAGCGTCTATTTTCTCCTGGATCCTGTTCAGAATCACTTTGCAGAGTACTTTGAGGGTTGTACAGATCAACGTTATGCCTCGCCAGTTACCGCACTCTGTCAGGTCTCCTTTCTTCGGGACCTATACGAGGATACCCTTCATCCAGTCGGCCGGGAATGTTGCAGTATCCCAGATGTCAGTGAAAAGACGGTGCAACATTTGTGCTGATAGGGCAGGGTCGGCTTTCAGCATTTCAGCAGGGATGCTATCGATCCCAGGTGCTTTGTTGGATTTCATGTTTTTGATTGCCGCTTCTATTTCAGCCAGCGAAGGCGCTTCTGAGTTGACGCCATTTATGCGACTTACTGTTGGCGCTTCGAGCTGCAGATTCTGTTGGCCATCGCTATTCGTGACTCGGAAGAGTTGTTCGAAGTGCTCAGTCCATCGTTTGAGCTGATCTGTTCGATCGGTCAATAACTGACCTGCTCGGTCTTTTAGCGGCATTCTTGCATTAGTCCTTGCACCACTGAGGCGGCGAGAAATGTCATAAAGTAATCGGATATCTCCATTGGCGGCGGCTCTTTCTCCCTCTTCGGCTAGGGAGTTTGTCCAGGCTCTCTTGTCTCGTCTACAAGCTCGTTTAACTGCCTTTTCCAGCTCCGCATATCGTAAGCGGGCGGCTGCTTTGGCTGACCCGGTACATGCCTGCTCAATTCCGACTTTCGCCTTTCTCCGATCATCGACCATCCTCCAAGTTTCATCCGACATCCATTCACTCCTTCTTCCACAAACTTTACCGAGAGTACCATGGCTCGTCGTGATAAAGGCATTCTTGATTCCACACCACTGTTCTTCGACTGTTCCGTCTGTCGGCAGCTCCGAGGCTCGGGATTCTAGCTGTTCAACGTATGCCCTTTTCACCTCTGGATTCTCCAACCGGCGGACGTCGTATCGACACC
The DNA here is from genome assembly GCF_029784155.1 of Uranotaenia lowii. Taxonomy (NCBI): domain Eukaryota; kingdom Metazoa; phylum Arthropoda; class Insecta; order Diptera; family Culicidae; genus Uranotaenia; species Uranotaenia lowii. The sequence continues at coordinate 4,048,393 of NC_073693.1, read as the reverse complement.
CGACTTTCTCCTCGCGCCGTTGGACACGCGCAACTCTCAGTCGTATCTCGCCAAGGACGAGGTGATGGTCAGATGCAATGTCTGCGCTTCGCTTGTTGCGGACATCAAGAAGGCTCCTTCTCCATTTTCGGCTGATGCAGATGTGGTCAATTTGATTTTCTGTTCGGCCATCCCGGGATACCCAAGTGACCTTATGTGCTGGTCGATGGGGGAAGAGCGATCCACCGATCACCATGTTGTTGTTGCCACAAAATTCTACAAAAAGCTCTCCGTTTTCGCTCATCTGTCCTAGGCCATGGCGCCCCATGATGCGCTCAAGGTCCTGATTGTCGGAGCCAATCTTTGCGTTGAAGTCGCCCAAATGGATTTGAATGTCACCCTTCGGAATTTTCTCTACCACGCTGTTCAGTTGACTGTAAAACTGCTCTTTCTCCTGCAAGTCGGCAACGTCAGTTGGCGCATAACACTGGACCATTGTAAGGTTTCTAACCCGTGTTCTGAATCTGGCTACGATTATTCTTTCGTTAATCGGTTCCCATCTAATGAGGGCCGCGTAGGCCTGCGGGCTTAACAGGAAACCAACTCCTCGTTCCCGAGTAGCATGTTCTCCTCGTATGCCAGAGTAAAGCAGGACTTGCCCGGATTGTGTCTTGTGTTCTCCAGTATTAGGCCAACGAACTTCGCTCAGTCCCAGAATTTCAAGCTTGAGGCGGCTAGCCTCTCTAGCAAGTTGTTCCAGTTTGCCTTGTTGGGCAAGGGTTAAAACATTCCAAGTTCCAATTCGTGTCCGTGTTTTCATGCTAAAAGTCGTCGCCAAAGTTCCAGGTCGGTCATTTCTTTCGGATTCCGTAACAATCTCAAATCGGGAACAGTAGGTTGTTAGCCTAAAGTCCCTATCCCGCGATGGGGCTGCCATCTTGGATTTAGCTGGCGGGAGCCGCATTTCATAAATTCAGCCGCTTGCTGCAAGACAGACGCTGTTTGAGCCGCCCCTGACCTGGAGAACAGACGCTCGGTTGTTGTTGCACGCCGCCCCTGACCTGGGGAACAGACGCGTTAAGAAAGATGATGAAATAAAATCAAATTAGCATAACAGAACTTCATAATGACAGTGAATACCTTTTTTTTCTTTCGTCATTCAATCCACAAAGTCGTGACAGTTAACAAATATTCTATCATGTCGATTGGATTTTTTATGATTGGATGTTCTTTCCATACTACCAGACGACTAAAATTTTTTTCTTCCGGACTCTTAGCAATGCCGTCTAGACGTTTGAGAAATCAATTTAACGTGACTCCATTTTCTCCATCATGGTTAGGCATGTCCGAATGATTAAATGCCTCTTAAAACGATAATTTTAATTTGTCGGCTTAATACTTTCTTAATAGACTATGACCTGGAAGAAAATAATGGAGATCCCCGTCATGCAATGTTTGTAGGGGATAAAAACGCCCAGGAGTTAAAATCCCTTAAAAAATCATGCATTGTTTGCAATTTCAACTCTATCATAATCTCCGAATTTAGATGACTGAGTTTTTCAAAAGTTCACATTCACGCACGAGTAAGAAATTGAAGTGACATTTTTTCGATAGTCAGTCACAGATTGCTATTTTGACTGATAAGGCGACTGAGATTTTTGAGAGACTAATCATGTTCTTCAAATATGATAATGAAGTAATCGAGAAAAAACTATAATTTTTGTTTTGAAAATCGGTTCATTGAAAATTGAGATTCAGCAAAGTAAAGCAAAAGTTTAATGTCTTTTTTCAAGAAGTTTTTTTTACCGGAAGATTCGAGATGGCGCTCAAAACTTTCAATGGACTCCCACATATTTATACCTCGTTGGAAAGATGTTTTTTGACGATTCAGAAAAGCAATGAAACACTTAAATAAAACAAAGCTGTCATTTTTTTTCTAAATAATAGTGCTATGTGGATTTTTTTTGGATCCAATTTCTGATAAACGATTCAACTGTAAAATATTGCAAAACTTTTATAAACAATCTTCACAATGGATCCAATAATTAAAAATCGATCAACATTTTCGGTCAGGAGAATGCCAACAAATTTAAATTTTAGGCGTTTAAATTTTCTACGAAAATTAGTATGGGAAGACATAATGTGTCTCTAAAGAATCACAAAAATTCACCGGTAAAACGAAAAGAAAAGACAGTGCATGACAGGAACGTTTGCTTTTGAAAAAATTATTGTCAAGTTACGTAAGAGCATAGGAATTTCAAAATCTAAAAAATCTAATTCTACGCAAGATTATGAAAATTAACAAAATACGTGTGATATTAAAAAAACGAGAAACTTTGCTACAATTTGATACAAAATGATACTCAATTTTAAAAAGAAGTGCTTCTTTTTTTTCTTCTCCATTAAAAGTGATACCCCATTTTTTTTGCGAAATTTCAACTCAATTACTTTTTTATCGTAGAATTGAAAATTTGGACATATGTAGGTTTTTTTTTAATTGTCCCATTGTTGTGCAATATCCTAACATGATGTACAGTTTTGAAAATAAAATCGATCATTTCAATATTTCGTAGCTCTGACAAAAACCTTCACACGTAAACTGAACCTATGTCCGAAAAAAGAAAAACGTGTCTTTAATACCCATTTATTCAAAATACGCTTGAGGTCAATTTCTGTGAACTTCAAAAGATTGTATTAGTTTATTAAGTTCTGTTCAAGTAGGTAGTTCATTTTTACAAATAGCATTTTCAAAGTGATCAATGTTTATTCGCTTGATAGACTGAATGAAAATTTCTCATTAAACTTTTTTAATATTTGTAAATCCCATTATATTTTTGAAAGTTTCCACAAAAAATTTTGTTTTTTTTCATATTTTTGACAAGAAACTTCTGACGAAGTCAGTATTTCGTTAAGCATAACTTTCAGTACGGCCGTTTTCGTTTTCTTATCCGGGATCTCACAGAAAAGCTTTTTCTTTTGCCACCGGGAAAGCCTCTCCCATAAAATTTAAATCACATGCTTGCATGCCAACGAACAATGCTTCACCAAAACCGGCAGCACTTTATTTCATCGCTTTTAAACTTTTAAACAGCTTTTTAAAGACGCATTATAATTGATTTACTGGGACTGTTCATTTCATTGTTCGTCGCGATGGCCTTTCTGTGTTTGGTGTGTGTTTGCCATTGTGAGTGGGTGTGAAAATGCCTTTATGGCCGGCTAGCTAGCGCATTGCTGGCTTTTTTTTTGGTGAGCGCCGCCCGTTTCTTTTTCAGAGTCTGAAATAAAAACAAACGAGATTGTAGTTTACCGTTCATTAAATTTATGATCCTGTTTTTTGCACCTCCAACACGCTCTTGTTATTGCCTTTTAACGAACCCAACTAGTCTGGCTTTATTGGCACTATGATATATCGATTCTTTTCATAACTGCAATTTTTTTGTTTTCAACTGTACTTCAGGAAGTAAAGACTGTTTATGTTCATATTTTATCTGAAAAATCTTTTTTTTAACAAAAAATCAAAAAATAAACATGAACTATCCAACTTTTATTTCGATGGGAACAGTCTCCAAAATTCTCGGAACTAGATAATTGTATTTCAATATTTTTATTTTGACAGCAATTAACTTGTGAAGCGGCGTATGTATTTTAAATAGTTTACATTGTTTAGTGGACGATGCTGACCCCTGTTTGGCGTGGTAATGAGCATTGTTCGACTCATTTAACTTTGTTCAAATATATACCTTTCTCTTGGTTGAAATTTAAATTTTTTTATTGTAAATTAATGTTTTCGTTTTAATTTGGACTTAAGCGATAAATCAAAAGACAAAACGTTATTTGAAGCAAGATTTTCATAATTCTCAAACTGATGGTTTCTTTTCACAAATCCACCTCTTTCACTTTTGTTTTCTTACGTATATTTCTGAAGAGCCGCCGGGATATTTTAATTCAAACACTCTTCTCTCATCTACAACCCAAATGATTCAGTTGACCGAATAGTGTGATGATTTGAAGTGAGAGGCTTTTTATCTCTACCAATTTCCACTATAAAACAAAGCATTTACTGTTGCCATTATGTTATCAACATAAACCAATCCATGGATCAAATAAAATTTTATTAATAGTGTAGCCGAACATAGATGATTCGAATAAATTTCTGCAAGCTGATGCGTGAAGGTCACAATTCCATTGAGCAGGTCAAGGTGTTCCTGCTTCTAAACATTAACCCAAAAATCATTTACGATCAAAGGAAATCGGGAATCCAATTATTTTGAATCAAAGAATCATTCCCATCATCGTTGCTTTCGATTTTGCGTGATATCACTCCATTGCCCCGACTTCAAAAGTGGGTCACACACAATTCCCACCAAATAGCAAACAAAAACATACTTTCTCACCTTTTCGCGCTTTTTGACGCTTTTCCGGGTTGTTGAATTCATCCTCCACAATGATACGTTCATACGAAAATTACATACTCCCCCAGGTTTTTGTCTTCCGTCGAGTTTACCAGTCTGACTTTGTGAGTTAAGCGAGGGTTGGTTGAACATTTGAAATCGCAGAATTAAAAACAACGAAGACTGTTTGAAATTTCGAGCATTTAAAATTATTTGCTTTTTTGGTGCTTTTTATCATTTTAATGTTTTCATTAAAAAAATTTCAAAAATTTTAAAAATTGTCAAAATTGTCAAAATGGTCAAAATTGTCAAAATTGTCAAAATTGTCAAAATTGTCAAAATTGTCAAAATTGTCAAAATTGTCAAAATTGTCAAAATTGTCAAAATTGTCAAAATTGTTAAAATTGTCAAAATTGTCAAAATTGTCAAAATTGTCAAAATTGTCAAAATTGTCAAAATTGTCAAAATTGTCAAAATTGTCAAAATTGTCAAAATTGTCAAAATTGTCAAAATTGTCAAAATTGTCAAAATTGTCAAAATTGTCAAAATTGTCAAAATTGTCAAAATTGTCAAAATTGTCAAAATTGTCAAAATTGTCAAAATTGTCAAAATTGTCAAAATTGTCAAAATTGTCAAAATTGTCAAAATTGTCAAAATTGTCAAAATTGTCAAAATTGTCAAAATTGTCAAAATTGTCAAAATTGTCAAAATTGTCAAAATTGTCAAAATTGTCAAAATTGTCAAAATTGTCAAAATTGTCAAAATTGTCAAAATTGTCAAAATTGTCAAAATTGTCAAAATTGTCAAAATTGTCAAAATTGTCAAAATTGTCAAAATTGTCAAAATTGTCAAAATTGTCAAAATTGTCAAAATTGTCAAAATTGTCAAAATTGTCAAAATTGTCAAAATTGTCAAAATTGTCAAAATTGTCAAAATTGTCAAAATTGTCAAAATTGTCAAAATTGTCAAAATTGTCAAAATTGTCAAAATTGTCAAAATTGTCAAAATTGTCAAAATTGTCAAAATTGTCAAAATTGTCAAAATTGTCAAAATTGTCAAAATTGTCAAAATTGTCAAAATTGTCAAAATTGTCAAAATTGTCAAAATTGTCAAAATTGTCAAAATTGTCAAAATTGTCAAAATTGTCAAAATTGTCAAAATTGTCAAAATTGTCAAAATTGTCAAAATTGTCAAAATTGTCAAAATTGTCAAAATTGTCAAAATTGTCAAAATTGTCAAAATTGTCAAAATTGTCAAAATTGTCAAAATTGTCAAAATTGTCAAAATTGTCAAAATTGTCAAAATTGTCAAAATTGTCAAAATTGTCAAAATTGTCAAAATTGTCAAAATTGTCAAAATTGTCAAAATTGTCAAAATTGTCAAAATTGTCAAAATTGTCAAAATTGTCAAAATTGTCAAAATTGTCAAAATTGTCAAAATTGTCAAAATTGTCAAAATTGTCAAAATTGTCAAAATTGTCAAAATTGTCAAAATTGTCAAAATTGTCAAAATTGTCAAAATTGTCAAAATTGTCAAAATTGTCAAAATTGTCAAAATTGTCAAAATTGTCAAAATTGTCAAAATTGTCAAAATTGTCAAAATTGTCAAAATTGTCAAAATTGTCAAAATTGTCAAAATTGTCAAAATTGTCAAAATTGTCAAAATTGTCAAAATTGTCAAAATTGTCAAAATTGTCAAAATTGTCAAAATTGTCAAAATTGTCAAAATTGTCAAAATTGTCAAAATTGTCAAAATTGTCAAAATTGTCAAAATTGTCAAAATTGTCAAAATTGTCAAAATTGTCAAAATTGTCAAAATTGTCGAAATTATCGAAATTATCGAAATTGTCATGATTTTCGAAAATGGCCTTCAAATTTTTTGGAAGTCTGCTTTCTTTTCCTTCGTTTTTAAAATGTGGCTCCAGAGAGTTTTTTTGTGTGATTTCGCTTAAGAAAATTTACTTCAAAAGATTTTTTGAATTTCTGGTGTGTCGTGATAGCAAACTTTATTATTAGAATTCCATGAACATAAATATCTGTATGAAACGATCTTCCCACATCCTTCTAAAAGAAGTATCATTTCTCAACTTTCTCCCAAACAAAAGCTCCCATTGTTTATTCTTTTGCGTCCACAATCTGACGTCCAACGTCATTAACTTTGAAGACCGATGTTTTCAATCTTCCCTTCAATGAGCCACCAAGTAACAACTTTTCACGATTCCGCGCTGACCACCCACAAGCCATCAGTGGGGCCGTGGGTACAAATAGTTAGTTAGTATGGTTGGTTTGGCCAGTGTGGTGCATTAAACTTGTTTTCCTTTTCCGGCTTGGGTCCCGGTCTGTCAGAGATCAGACCATCTAAAGAGCTAAACTATGGCTCCGGCTTTGGCATTGGCAAACAACAGTGACCCTCCGGGGCTAACCAGCAACCCAGGCCAGTCAGCCAACCGGACAGTCTTTCCCGGATTTGTTCCGCTTTCCATCGGGCTCACACTCAACACAGCAAATCCAACTTTTGCCCACCGGTTTTTATTTTCCTTTCCAGTGCAAAAGAGAGGTGTTCTGAGGAAAATCCGGGGGTGTTTTGAGACAAAAACAACTCGGCAATGGTCGGTTTAGCAGTGTTACATTCGACTTTTAATTGTTTTAATTCCATTGGGAGTCCCCTCCTTGGCTGAGGATGTCAATGGACAGGAAAAGCTTTTCCAGGAAGAAAGGGTAGGGAAGGGCAAACAGCAGCACACACAATGGTTGGTATCAATGACTGTTTGTATTGACTCTGTTTCTCATTCGATGACTTCTGTCAGGTCCGGTTGATTCACATAGTCTGTGACCGCTTCCGAATCGACAAAGGTCCAGCTTGGTAAATGGTTGGACAACTTTTAACTTTTGTCCTTCGACAATGGTCGATGTACTTTTGGATGAGAGGCGTCTCAAGGACCAATCGAGATTTCATCTGAAAGTCCTTTTTCATTCTAAATATAAAGAGCTTCGGGCAATTCATTTTTCTCTTGAACGAATTGTGAAAAAAATTGTTTTCGAAATTTTCACACATAAATTTCGAGCTGAAAAACATAAATTTTCTATAAGTAATCGAATATCGATTTTGTTTAATGTTCATCAATGTATGTCTCGTACTTCAAGTACGCCCCTTGGATAGTTTTGTTTTCCCTCCCTTTGGATTCAGTCAGTTCATTAAGCTTTCAGATTGTTCAACTGAAGTCAATTGAAAGTGATGATTCTGTGGTAGGTTCCAATTGTGTTATTTTTCTTGATATTTTTTTCCTTCATCCGTTCCCAGGACCCGGATGATGGCAAATGAAAACCACACTATCGTTTGTCCGAACGGAAGAGCCCAGCGAAGAAAATGAAATCGACCATACTAATGCAATGCTGGCTCATTGGGTTTGGCGATTTTGTTTTTCATAGATATTAACAATATTTCAAACACAAGTCTTTTAAATTTTCAGTCGCTGTTTTTTGATAAAAATTCTCAGGGAAATATTATGAAATGTAAAAAACTGAGTTTCCCATGTTTTTTAAACTTTTTTCTAGTAACTTTGACGAAAACTTTGAAAAAGCCACGAGCTTTCTAATGTTTCAAAATAACAAATACCTCTTCTAAAAGAAATTGCTTATCAGACGATACAATGGAAAAGCCTCAAGCTAGACAGACTCTGTTGGTTCCAACAGACTTGACTCGGTTCTTTGTTTGCCCTTCATAGCCAATTATTGCCAGCTTGAAGTTGAATGAAATTTAATAAAAGAATAACAGAACGTTTTGCCGAGATAAAAGTGAGCACAGAATACCGGTACAAGAACAATAAAAGCAGGTCCGATTTCTTTAGCCAGCTGCCAGCAGCCAGAAGTACAGAGAAGCGCCCGGCTGCAATTGTTAGCCATTAGCAGAAAAATTTCTACTGCCCGCCCAAAGGCACAAACTCGGTTCCAGTTCAGGCGCAGAGAGAAAGAGTAGCTCGTTTTTATTTATGCTACATAATAAAATATTAATTTGATTATTATTGCCCTTGGACAAAGACAACGCGGAAAATTTGTGAAGGTCACTGCCAAAACATAGCCGGAAAACGACTGAGAAGTTAATTCATAAATCGAAAAAAACCGTTTTTCTATGATTACCTTTGATAAGTCATGGAAAATATTTTATCGTAAAATTCTCAACAAAACAACGATTTTCTGAAGTACAATTTTTGTGTTCTGATAATTTAAACAGTGGCTCCAGAGAATTAAACTTTCGAAAGCAAAACATTTGCTTATGCTATGCTTATGCTATGCTTTTGCTATGCTTATGCTATGCTTATGCTATGCTTATGCTATGCTTATGCTATGCTTATGCTATGCTTATGCTATGCTTATGCTATGCTTATGCTATGCTTATGCTATGCTTATGCTATGCTTATGCTATGCTTATGCTATGCTTATGCTATGCTTATGCTATGCTTATGCTATGCTTATGCTATGCTTATGCTATGCTTATGCTATGCTTATGCTATGCTTATGCTATGCTTATGCTATGCTTATGCTATGCTTATGCTATGCTTATGCTATGCTTATGCTATGCTTATGCTATGCTTATGCTATGCTTATGCTATGCTTATGCTATGCTTATGCTATGCTTATGCTATGCTTATGCTATGCTTATGCTATGTTTATGCTATGCTTATGCTATGCTTATGCTATGCTTATGCAATGCTTATGCTATGCTTATGCTATGCTTATGCTATGCTTATGCTATGCTTATGCTATGCTTATGCTATGCTTATGCTATGCTTATGCTATGCTTATGCTATGCTTATGCTATGCTTATGCTATGCTTATGCTATGCTTATGCTATGCTTATGCTATGCTTATGCTATGCTTATGCTATGCTTATGCTATGCTTATGCTATGCTTATGCTATGCTTATGCTAAGCTTATGCTATGCTTATGCTATGCTTATGCTATGCTTATGCTATGCTTATGCTATGCTTATGCTATGCTTATGCTATGCTTATGCTATGCTTATGCTATGCTTATGCTATGCTTATGCTATGCTTATGCTATGCTTATGCTATGCTTATGCTATGCTTATGCTATGCTTATGCTATGCTTATGCTATGCTTATGCTATGCTTATGCTATGCTTATGATATGCTTATGCTATGCTTATGCTATGCTTATGCTATGCTTATAATATCAATTTTGACAATTTTGACAATTTTGACAATTTTGACAATTTTGACAATTTTGACAATTTTGACAATTTTGACAATTTTGACAATTTTGACAATTTTGGCAATTTTGACAATTTTGACAATTTTGACAATTTTGACAATTTTGACAATTTTGACAATTTTGACAATTTTGACAATTTTGACAATTTTGACAATTTTGACAATTTTGACAATTTTGACAATTTTGACAATTTTGACAATTTTGACAATTTTGACAATTTTGACAATTTTGACAATTTTGACAATTTTGACAATTTTGACAATTTTGACAATTTTGACAATTTTGACAATTTTGACAATTTTGACAATTTTGACAATTTTGACAATTTTGACAATTTTGACAATTTTGACAATTTTGACAATTTTGACAATTTTGACAATTTTGACAATTTTGACAATTTTGACAATTTTGACAATTTTGACAATTTTGACAATTTTGACAATTTTGACAATTTTGACAATTTTGACAATTTTGACAATTTTGACAATTTTGACAATTTTGACAATTTTGACAATTTAGACAATTTTGACAATTTAGACAATTTTGACAATTTTGACAATTTTGACAATTTTGACAATTTTGACAATTTTGACAATTTTGACAATTTTGACAATTTTGACAATTTTGACAATTTTGACAATTTTGACAATTTTGACAATTTTGACAATTTTGACAATTTTGACAATTTTGACAATTTTGACAATTTTGACAATTTTGACAATTTTGACAATTTTGACAATTTTGACAATTTTGACAATTTTGACAATTTTGACAATTTTGACAATTTTGACAATTTTGACAATTTTGACAATTTTGACAATTTTGACAATTTTGACAATTTTGACAATTTTGACAATTTTGACAATTTTGACAATTTTGACAATTTTGACAATTTTGACAATTTTGACAATTTTGACAATTTTGACAATTTTGACAATTTTGACAATTTTGACAATTTTGACAATTTTGACAATTTTGACAATTTTGACAATTTTGACAATTTTGACAATTTTGACAATTTTGACAATTTTGACAATTTTGACAATTTTGACAATTTTGACAATTTTGACAATTTTGACAATTTTGACAATTTTGACAATTTTGACAATTTTGACAATTTTGACAATTTTGACAATTTTGACAATTTTGACAATTTTGACAATTTTGACAATTTTGACAATTTTGACAATTTTGACAATTTTTATAATTTTGATAATTCGGTCATTTTATCATTTTTCTTATGAATATTTGTTTTGTTTGAATGAAAAAACTCTCTGGAGCCACACATCAAAATAACAATAATACTGTTTTATGTTAAATAATGATTTAATAAAAAAAAGTTTTGATAAAATTGTTTAAATTATTCCTGTATGGAGAAACTAAATTCACTCTGCAACCCATGACCATGATAATGGGCAGCAAAACTAGCAGCGAAGAAGTAATCCTGACTCATTTTCTCGACTGCCATCCATAATTTCAATATTCTCTGGACAGCTTATGGCAGGCTCCCTGAATATAATGAGCATTTTCTATCAGCTGCACGTCAAACAGAGACGTGTAAAAAAATATCTAGGCTGCCAAAATTTTGTGTGAACCTACTTCCGCGATGCCAGACAAGCCCAATTTGGTGGTCCAACCTTGGAGATACTGGCCAGCTGACAGCGGTCTGATAAATGAGCTTGTTGAAACTGAGTGGCACCTTGATTCCAAACAGCCAAATAGGGTGACTAAAATATAGTTTAAATTGTTCAAAGTGAGTAGTTATGAATGGTTGGTAGCCTTGATCCGATGTTAGCTTTACTGATGCCTATGGCATCCATGGCGTGTGAAGTAAATTTCCACAACGAAAACACGACAAACTTGCCCCGAAGACAGATTACCGACAATTCATCAGCCAATCAGATTGGCCACAACCCACGCGCTCAGGCGTTGGCTTCCTGGATACAATGTGCCGGTACCTAACTCTAATTCCATCATCCATGGACTGGCCGGGGGTTTTTGTTTTCCCATTGAGAGCAAAATGTTTTCGTTTTGGCTGCTTCTTTCACACCATTTAGGCACCCCTCCTCCAAATGAGATGTGGCAACAGCACGCTTGACAGGCAAATGAAAGCGAAATGATCTCAACATTTGCTGATTGGTGTTGACGACGATGGTGATGTAGACGTGTTGGCACAGCTTAGGTCCCGATTGAGGGGGTCTGATTAATCTTTCCGGCTAAGCAGCTTGCATTACGGGTGGCCAGGACGAAAATCTTTCCAATCATTTCTATGTTAAAATAAAGTGTACTACATCACAGCTGCGCGATCTATTTCTCGCATGTCAGAAACAGATTGTACGCAATAAATTTTCCTGACCTTTCATCATTCTGTCAAAAAATTTTTTTTATATTTTTAAAAATTTTATTCCCAATTACTTTGTGATTTTATACAAAATTTAATTGATCTTTGACTTCAAACGATTCAAATATCCGTAAAATTATTGAAATTTAACTGGAAAAACATGTTTGCTTCTCCCACGTGCGCCCTTGACTGAATTGTGTATTCCACATTACGTGAAGCATTTTCAAACTTCTTGGGCAAACTTGGATCGCCACCGAGGGTAGAAAAAAATAATCACAAAATCCCCAACCCCATTAAACCAGAATGATTGTTGATGGAGGGGCTGATTTGGAGCAAGTCATAAATCATTTTAAATCATTTTCTTTTCAACGATCCAATCGAGAACTGAAGCAGCAGTAACACTGACGAGACGGTAGAGAAAAAAAAAAACGGTGAAAAAACGTTCCTGGAAGGAGTTGCAATCTTTCCACTTACAGCCATCCATCCATTCAGCTCAATCCGTCGGCGCTCAAAGTTAAACGCACTTCGCGTCGCTCGCTAGCTGCTACATAGCTACTGGCCAACAGCTTAAGCGAGCTGCCTGATATGGTAAATGGACCGATGAAGATGTATGACGATTTTTGACGAACGACTGACAGGGCCAACAAATCCTCACCAGCATGCGATGCATGAGTTTTTTTTTTGAATATATGAAGAGAAAAATTGTTCTAGGTTTAGCCTCAAGTAAAATTGTTTTAATGTGCCTCGTTTATTTATTCATCGATTTAACTTTGTTTTTTTTTTGTGTTTGTACACAACTTTTTGATGATATTTAAGAAATTCCAGTGATAAGAAAAATTAACATTCAAGAAAAATCTGAAACAAGAGACCAAAAATAATGTCGATCCCACACGTGTGTCTGCTATTTTCGTTTTAACTAATTGACCAGGGCAAAAGTTTGTGTTTGTTTTTGCCTTTCTTTCAGAAAGGTATAGTTATCGGTCGATTTGGGAAATCATTAATTATGGGTCTTAGATATACCTTTATAGGTACCTATCGAATCAGCTCGACGAGTTTAGACGATGTCAGTGTATTTGTGTGTGCTGGTGTGATTTTTTGTAAACTTTGTCAACACGTTTTTGCGAAACTGGGAAGTACAATAAAAATGATTTTTGTCTTAAAAAGTTTGATTTTTTCCCTCTTCAATGTATAAAAGAAAGAAAAAAAAACAAAATAGTTTGAAAAAATTTTTTTCATAGTAATTATCATCAAATCATCACTCCAAAAAACGTGTCAATTTGGCTTGCTAGCCACAACCAGCAATCACTAAAATGAAGATTATCGTGTATATGACGTCATATACACGATGGGCGCGTTCGCTACACGCTATTCGCTACACGATGGGCGCACTCCACTCCCACTCATGATGTCTTCATGACGACAAAACGAGCGGTAGAAAAGGGAGGAAGAATTCTTATATTTTAACAATTTTAACTTATTTACCAGCTCAGTGTTAACCGAACCGGTCTCAAAAATTTGAAGCCGAAGCTTCAAAACCGTATTATGATAATATGGAGTTTCATAAAGGGGTACAACCCCGAACTTGCCATAACAAACCGATGGGTGTAGGGTTCAACACCGCATTTTTCTGCAGCGATGGCTGGCTTCGATACGTCGAAGCAAGCGTGAATCTGTTAGATAATTTTGTAGTAAGTATGAAAAAGGGCGAACGCACCAAATGTAAACAAACATAGCGTAACATTTCATAAGGGCGAAACTATCAGTTAGCTCGAAAAAAAAAACGCTTTTGAAACTTCGGAACATCTAATCAAATCCTATTTCAAAAAACGACGCTATCTATTGGCCCTACCCGGATAAAAAAATCCCATTTTAAATAGGCGTAATTTCGCGTTCAAAAGAAAATGCATCAACAAAAAGTTTCACCCAATTTAATTTTATCAACTGTTTTAAAGTTTAAAGTGATTTTTTGTACAGACGTGTTAATTTCAAAATGTTGAATTCCCTGGACTTTAAAGTATTTCTGAATTAGAAATTCTGATTTAAAACTTAACTAAAAAAAATCGGGTCCAATAGTGAGTTTCAGAATTCAGATTAAAATCCTCAAATTCAGATGCAATCCAGAGCTAGAGGATTTTCAAAACAAATTTACAAAACCGACATAATGGACAAAAATGTCAAAACAGTCAATTACTACAAAAATGACAATTGTTTGAATTTTCTTAAATTACAAAGTGTATCAAATTTACATAATTGATAAAATTGATAAAAATTACAAAATAGACAACATTCACACACTTTTATCAAGTTTTAACAAGCCTGACATATTTCGCAAATATGGGAAAAATTGACAAAAATTGACCGAAATTGACCAATTTTGAATGGATTGACATAAAATATAACATTTACAAAATTGACAAAACTGGATAGATAAAATGAATATAAATCATAAAACTGAAAAAGTTTTCAAAATATGCAAAATTGACAGAATCAATATAGAAAAAAATTAGACAAATTTACCAAACTGACATAATTTACAAACATTTCAAAATAGTCTATAATTACAAAAATGACATGATTGTTAAAATCATCAAAAATTACAAATTGGACCAAACTTGCATAGTTGACAAAATTGAAAAAAAAATGACAACATTCACAAACTTGATAAAATTTACAAACCTGACAAATTTTGCAAATATGGCAAAAAATGTGCCCTTTTCAAAAATCGACCTTACGTTGTGAATCATTCGTTGGCATACCCAGAATCCCATTATTTTCTTCCAATAAGATTCTATATTCCCTACCCAGAATGAGAGCAGCAGTGGTATAATTTTTTTCAAAAGGGCGTGCGGCCAAATGTTAACAATCAAATTGTCAGCTGGGTGAAAAAGTACCGTTTGAAGACTTACATTTTAAACCTAATTACTTTCAACGCGATTTTCTCGAAACAGCTTTTTTTTTTTTACAAAACTGTTTATTTCTTATGTTATTTCATTACAAGCAAAATGGATTTTTTACAATATCAAAGATAAGTGCCAATTTCACATGTTTGTTTAAAAATTTAAAACTAAAACACTCAGATCAATGTCAGTTCTATCCGTGTAGAGTATAAAATGTAAGTATTGTGTCAACAAATATATTGTTTGATTTTTTTCTACTCTCGTGAGTGCACGCAATTCAGGGAATTTCAAATCTAAATATCCAAAATTTCTAAATTTTAATCTATTTAACAACTTGATCCTACCAACCGTATACCACCAGCAATTTCTTACTTTAGAACAATCTACTATTCTGTGCTTTATGTCCTCAACCTGTTGAGGGCAAAAATCACAAATAAGTGATGTTCCATTTCCAAAACGAAATCGAGTTTCCGCGCATAAAATTTTCTCATTCACCAAAAGATACCACGAGGACTGGTAGTCTGACTGAATTGATTTTGTGAATATGTTTTTCCAAATGATATTCCATCTAAACGAAGGATACTTTTTAGATATATGTGCCTCTGGAAGTTTTTGTACAAAATGATCATAAATTTTACTAGTTGATGGATGATCAATACAATTAATAGGAAGATAAGGTATTTCTAAACAAATTGTTTTTAAAAAATGAGCATTTGATGGAATTTGTTTTATATTCGGAGGATTTTGCATGTTATCAACTATAGATCTCAAATACGTGTGATTTAATTTAAGAAATTTTGCTATAAGCAATGCTTTGCATTTATACTCAGGAGATATTAAACCAAGTCCACCTTTTTTCTTATTTAAACATAACTGATCAAATGAGATTCTAAGATTTTTTCTCATCCAAAGAAAATTCCCATATAATGATTTTAATTTCGCGATGTACTTTTTGTTTATTGAAATCGTTGATGCTAAATACCAAATTTTCGATGAAGCATATGTATTCAGAAAAATAACCTTCTGAATCAAATTTAAATTCCTAAATTTATTATTATACAAACTAAAATTTAATTTCTTTATCATCTCGTTCCAATTTTTGTCAATCATTATTTTGCTACTGTTACAGTACCATATTCCAAGAATTTTTACTTCTTCTTTTAAATTAATCCAATGTGGAAAATTAAATGTCCTTCTCTTTCCTATGAGCATTGAAGATGTTTTAGAGTAATTAACCTTAGATCCTGATTCATTTTCAAACTGATTGAAAATTTGCCTAATTACGTTTAACTTATTGAAATCAATCATAACTAAGCTAATATCATCAGCATAGCAATTTATTAAATCGTCGTTCACATTCAGTACATCTTTTAGTTTAAATAAAAGAGGTTCTAAGAACACACAAAACAGAAACATTGATAAAGGATCCCCTTGCCTTACTGATCTTTCAATTCTTATTTCATTTGATAACCTACCGTTAATCGAAATTTGCGAATAAGAAAGGTTTTGACAATTTTTGATAAAATTTATAAATGTTCTATTAAAACCTAGTTTCTCTAAAATTTTTAGTAAATAACAATGATTAACGCGGTCAAAAGCTTTTTCCATATCGAAAGATATTAGAATTCCTGTATTTTGTTTGATATTGAGTTCACATATTTTATCTCTCAAAGCACACGTAGCTACGAAAATATTTTTTTCTTTATTTGAACATTTTTGCTCTTCTGATAAAACTAAATGACTAAACTTCGATATTCTGTTTTTAATAATTTTAGCAACTAACTTATAGTCAAAGTTCAACAACGTAATAGGTCGGTAATTTGCGAGAGAATTATCATTTCCTTTTTTCTTTATTAATATAATGATACCTTCCATAAATTCTTTTTGAATTGTTTCCATTCATCACTTCATTTATTACAAATATCAGTTCAGTCTTTATAACATTCCAAAGTTTAACATAAAAACATTTGGGTAATCCGTCACATCCGGGTGATTTTCTTGATTGGCTTTGCTTTAATGCTAATTGAACTTCCTCCACCGACACTTCATTCATCAAATATCTATTTTGGTCAAAATTCGAGGGAATTTTATTTCTTGGTTCGAATGAAAAACTTCCAGATACGTTTTCTTTTCGAAATGCTTTAGTATAATTTTCCAATATAGTATTTGTCACAATATCCTGATCAAATTCTTCATGTCCATTTATTTCTAATGATTTTATCAATGTTTTACTTTTTGCTTTAATTTGTTCTCCTACTTGAAATATCGATATATCTTCTCTTGAAATGTATGTTTTTGTATTGTTGTAAAAAAGTTTTGTCATAGATTTTTGTATAGCTAGCATTTTACCTTTTACTTTATTTATTTCACTTATAAGCGCGGGATTATTAACATAATCGTTGTGCAAATGTTTTAAAGCTGAATAAAAGAACTCTAAAGAATCTTTGAGCTGTTTCCTAATTAAATTTTGCTTCCATTTAAAAAAGGATGAAATTTTTACCTTCGCGAAATCATTCCACCATGTAAGCCAAGAATTAAAATATCGTTTTTGTGATTTCCAGTAATTCCATTTTTGAGTGAATTCTGCAATATTTTCATCAGTGAATACACAATCGTTTAATTTCCAATACGTTCTACCAAATGGTTTTCCTAAATTCGGAAATTTCATTTTTAAAATCACAGCCTTGTGATCTGAAAAAGAACACACATTTGATTTTACGTCAACTATATCATTAATCATATTTTTCGATACATATATCCGATCTAATCTCGCTGCGGAACCATTTCGAATGAAAGTATAATCAGTTTTGTTTTTGTATTTCTGTTCCCATGAATCAAAAAGGCTTATGTTTTCAACAACATATTTAAGAGCAGGGCTGTAATTTGAATCATGATTTGCATCTTTTTTATTAACTACAGAATTAAAATCACCTCCAATCACTAATTTTCCTAATCCACCGTTTATGTAATGAGGTAAAACATCTTTAAAAAATTGTTCTCTGTTTCTTTTATTTGCACTCCCTGATGGTGCATATATGTTGCATATAGTGATATTATCGTTTATTTTTAATGAAATTATACGCGAATCTAAACTATACTGTAAATGTGTTGTTTTTATATGAGATTTAATTAATATTGCTGTTCCTCTTTTATTTTGATCTATGTTTGAAAACATTTCAAATCCACCAATTTCAAATGCTTCGTATACTTCCTGTAATAAAATAATATCTAGTTCCATGAGAAAAACGAAGGATTTTAATGCATTTATTTTATTTTCATTAGAAATACCATTCATGTTAATTGATCCAATATTATAAGATAAAAAGTTCGCCATACTTCAAGTCTATTTATTCTTCAAAATATTTTCAAAATTTTTGTTACCCAAATCGTTTCTAAACTTGCCACTCATGCTCCGATCACTCATCTCTCTCACGCTCTCAATATCATCGTCTTCGGAAATGAGTCCCCCGTAAGCATTACTTTGCAGCATACTGCGGATGAGATCAGAATTGTCATCACCACCCACTTCCGCCACCCCTTTCCGTGAATTGCGCACATTCGACCTTGATCGTGATTTATGTTCTCGTGTTGATGTGTTAGTGTACTGTGATGATTTGCGTGTAATTCTTTCGGATGTTGTACTGACACTACTCTGAGGAGCACTATTATTCTTCCGTACTAGATCATTTAAACATGTGAAATTAACACCTACCTCTTCATTCGGTTTTGCTTGCTTCTTCTTGTTTATCATTGCGGCCCTCTCTCCATCTTGTGTGGTTCCACCCGCCTCGGTTTCTCTGGAAACACCCGTTTTCAGAGCTCCTGCGTAGTTGACTCCTGATGCAATCAAACGTTCGCTTATGTTGCCTCCCTGAACTTGCAACTCCATGAAACTCGCTTCAATGCACTTTCGGCCCCAGTGCACCGGTTTATGGCAATGCCGGCACGTCTGCTGCTGGTGTTTATATGTTACCAACGTCACTTCTCCACCGATGTTAACGTACGAAGGTACTGCTGTATGCAGTTTAATTCGCACAGCTCGAATCCCGTTTTTGATCCCCTTCAGAACGGTTGGTTCCGTCCAAATCTCCTCCTTGAGCCAAAGAACTTGTCCGTACTTTTCCAACACTTTCGCGATGGACTTGTTTTCCGTTTGTGGTGAAATGTCGTGAACTCGAACTGTAGTTGCCCCGTCCTCCATGAACACATTGACCTTGAAATTCTCCTGATCGATCGACAAAACGTGGGCACCTCCATTTTTTTCTGTTGCGGTGATTGCTAATTCTTCACTTGCTACTTCAACGAAAACTAGTGACTTTCCAGTGTTGTGTTGCAGTGTTTTAACGTCGGAATAAGCAATCATTAACTTTTCGTTAACGAATTTAGCTATAATGTCCATGTTGAGCTTTCTTGATGGAATAGTTGACATATCCATTACAAGCGTGTTGGCACGTGGTCCGTTTGAGGTTAGGTGATAAGCTGGTGCAGCCATCTTATCACTTGTTGTTGTTGGTGTTTGTGTTCTGTGCTTTTCGAGAGCACAGTCCCGTGAACTGGCGAATAAAAGATAACCGATAAAGAGCGATTCTCTGCTGACTTAAACACGTCCACACTGCTCTACTGGCAAAACGAGACTGCTTTCGTCCTTAACAAAAATGAATCAACATAGAAATCAAAGTTTTTAGCATACCTATCAGGGGCATTCTTTCTTGTATACTAGTAAGAATGCCCCTGAAAGGTATGCTAAAAAAATTTATACCACTGCTGCTGCTGGTTAGGGAAAATAGAATCTTATTGGAAATAAAATAATGTGATACTAGGATCAACTGATCTAGCAGTAGCATGTATATTGACAAGTTAAAGTCAAAAATCAAAAATAAATATTTTAAATATTGTCGAGTAAAAGTTTTTGCATCATTCAATTTCACTTGCCGTTCTAAATGTTCTAAATGTTGACAAAACTACCCAAGTGGACAAAATGGACAAAATTTACAAAATTTTCAAAATTTACAAAATTTTCAAAATTTACAAAATTCACAAAATTTACAAAAGTTACTAAGTTTACAAAATTTACAAAATTTACAAAATTTACAAAATTTACAAAATTTACAAAATTTACAAAATTTACAAAATTTATAAAATTTACAAAATTGACAAAACTAATAGAATTGACAAAATTGACAAAAATGATAAAATAGACATAATTGACAAAATTGAAAATATTGACATTTCAAAGTTGTCAAAATGTTTAATATCTATTGTTAAATCGATAGATTATTGTAATCTACATTGAAGCATCGAATTTTAGTTTAGCAGTTGAACATTTATTTAAATTTTTTTCCATTTATTCGCTTCCTTTTCTTGAGAGGTTGAATTATTTGAAACACATGGTTAGGAATCTTTTTTAAAAATTATACCCTTTATTTTTAGACCTCTTCTATTTTATAAATATAAGATCATAATGTCATAGAAACGGGATCATACAAGATATCCCAGAATTCAATCATTCAAAATTTTTCAATTAGTTTACAATTATGTTATTATTTATGTGAAAATTATAATTATTTCAAAATACCTTCATCCTTCAAAAAATTTAGAATCCTAATTTCTTAAATTCATTTAGGATTTACTACGTTCGAAATACTTTAATCATTACTCAAAATTTATAAATCGATCATTTTATTATTTTGTGTCATGTGTATCCAAATATAATTTTTAGACTGTAAGAAAGGCTACAATCCACTGTTAAGTGTATTAAATATGGTTTTTTTTTTCGTCATTGGACTGCCGCACCCAAGCTCAGTTCACAAACCGTATTCGGGTTTCTTGTTGGCAAACTTTCTCCATCGACAAACAGTGATATATACATAAACAGTAGCACCACCATTCGTCTAACACGAGAAACAGGGTGATAAGAATTTAATATACGTTTGTATACACTCTATGCCGGGTTTTTTAGGTTGCATTATAAAGCTGCACTGTGTTGGTGTTTTTGCTTTCGGCCGCCTATTTTGCCAAGCTGAGAAGATGAATTTTTAATTGAAGTTGAAGCTCACTCGAACACTAGCATAATGTTGGAAGGTACGTATCTCGTATTAACGGTCATAATCCTTTGCTTGACAAATAAACATCGCGGTGACGAAAGCAAGATGTTTGCGTTAAAAGTGTTGATTTATAAAAATTGGATTGAGAAACAAACACATACAAATTGAAGTTTGTACAAACATATTTAGAAAGGTTTCAAAGCATGAAAAACTTTCGACACGAAAAACTTAGCAACTGAGTACTAAGCACTAAAGTGTTCTACCCGGGATTTCCTTATCGGGAAAAGTCGAAGGATTTTAACTACTTATATTTAAAGTGCTCTACTTTTAGCTCCATAGTTATTCAGCCGATCGGGAACGTATAGTTGTAAATTCTGGTTTCTCAATCCTGCCTGGCGGTCGCACGTTGAGAGGAATAGCTTCCAGCTGCAAGGGACAGTCAATCCTCGAGCGTTTCTTCGAACCCCGGACCAAATCTATCAGGTGGCGATGCTTTTCATAACTGGGTAAACGAAAATGGTCTTGCCAGGTGTCGAAAAGCATACCGCATGAAGCGCAACTGGATATCCTCGATCAGTTCAGCTTCATTCTGATAGATAGGGCACCAGGCAGCAGAAGTGCGTTTACCACCACTACCCAGGGTTGGAAAACAGAAAAAAAATAAAAAAGCGCTCAAACGTTAAGTTGGTCTGATTTAATCAGCGCCCAGTGAGCAGGTAACAAATTTTGTTTCATTAGAATGATCATAATTAAAACTTTTATTGAGAGCTTAAGACAGCTTTGCATTAAACAGCATTACAAATTTTACCAAACTGAGCATGCCTTATATATGAAAAAAAAAAACACCAGTTTTGTTGATCTTGTTATGGTTCCGGCTCGAGTTTTTATCTTAAAAGATTACGATTCTTTTCAAAAAGTGCTCAGTAAAAAAATGCAGCAACAAATTTCTATTTGCCTGACCTGGACCACTACTATCTGGATCCCGTCCGCCGTGTCAACCAAAAGGAAGCCTTTCTTCAGGCACGAGTTTCCCTTTCTCTTGCTGTGCGCTGTATCAGCGCTTCGCTTATCATCACCTTTCCAGTCCACTAGCAGATCCATCCCGTGTGAGTCACACGATAAAAAATAATATTATTTTTAATAGTTATAGGAATACAATCAAATTTAGTAATTTTACTCACGGTTAATCGAACTTATTCAACATAAACACTCTGCTTTAATTTCAATCTATGATACAAGATTTAAGCACTATATAATAAGTAGGTTAACTTCAATAGCATCACTTTTAATATCAGGCACTAACAATTTTGCAACTAACTCTACGAATGACGGTACAACCTACAAAAATCGAATCGATGACGCTTCATGGGCGCACTGATAAAATTAATCGATTGGTGTGTGCTGCTCGGAGGTACCCAGCGAATCTCCGATCCATAAACCGACTCCGGAAGCCACTTCCGGTTGATCGGTTTTACACCCAGTTATCTCCAGAACTGCCAGCTTCACTGTTCCGAGCTTAAACCTTCCGCTGTTGGTTTTGACCCATGCTTGACGAATTCTTCCACCACCGGCAATGATCAATTCATCCACTATTCCACGAATCCTTCGACGACGAAAACCAAATCACCAACCGATTCGCCAAATCACTTTGAACGTTGATTAAACTTGGGACATATTCCTTTATCCATCGCTTCCACATATTGTAGTCCAGCAGTTTTGTTCGCTGCAATGAATTTCGAGATGTTTCGGTTTCGTCAAGAAAATGTGGAATAGTGTCTGACTCGTTTGGAGATGCGCCCTGGAGAAAGTGGTTCGGGCTGAGTGAGAGTTCTTTGGCGATATCTGATGAGACACTAGACAGTGGACGACTGTTTATGATGTCTTCGGCTTCTACAATCGAGGTTACCAAAATCTCGTCAGTTAGCTTTTTCCCGTCGACTTATACAAAACGGGCATCTTAGACGGAACGAACTAGTCTTTTCCACGCTCCGCCTGTTTGTGCTATGGTTATCGCGTTAGCGCAATCTAGGTTGATCGAATGAAGTTCATGATTCAGCTCCCGACTGGCGGCTTTGAAGTTTGTGCCATCGTCGGATAGGAATTCTACTGGAGGATCCCTACGTCCGATAAATCGACAGATGGCCATCAGACAGGATTCGGTGTTTAGCGTGTGAGCCACTTCAAGATGGATGGCTCTCATAACCATGCAAGAGACTCCTACGTAACTAGGGTAAATGATCTTGAGCGGAACTAAATGGCTCAATTCGACGCAACTCGAAACAGTTGATCAAGCGGTATGGCTGTGGGTTATATCCGAACAAAAAAATTTTCAGTTCAGCGGATAGATCTTGGTTTCTGCTTTCTAATGATGATTTTAAGAATATTTTAGAGTAAATCCTAATATCTCTAGAGCTGTTTTACTGGAGTAAGAATTCTGATCTTGAGCGGAACCACGCTGATCTTGAGCGGAACTAAAATATGATCTTGAGCGGAACCATTTTCTTCTGTCAACATCTTTAATAGCTCTCATTCCTAATACTTATGTAACTGTGAAAGTTCAATTAAATTTCATCTTTGAAGATTTTAAAGTTAAAAAAATTATGTTTTTACGTAAAAAAAGAAACTTAGCGTTCCAAAGTTGTTCTCAAAATATCCGTTCAAATTTATTACTTGCTTAACCTTCCAAAGCTGTTCGCAAAATCTGCGTTTCGGGGAAATTTGACTTGAAATTTGTTGTTATCCCGTGGCCGCAAATGTTGACCGATTTTTACGATATTGGATTCATTGTGTAGGTTATTTTTTCTAGTTTCTAAATATTTTAAAAGGAAGTGAATTTGTTCTACTAGGTTGTCTGTAGTTGGCTCCGAATGGAAAAAGTCCCAAAAAACAATTTTATTTTTAAATTGCTTATAATTTCTGACAACTTTGCAGTATTTGGGTGCTTTTTTAATTTCTGGAATTGTTAAGAATGAATTTATCCGACGATGTATTAACATGTGGGGGTCCAATGCATTTTTTGACCGCTATTCTGGATTTTCCGGTAGAAAAAAAAATCTAACTCATAACAAAGACATCCAGTTTTGTCTTTGCATCACTGTATCTCATTTCTTAATGAGTTGATATTTCAAACTTAAATTTTAGTTTTTTCTCGTTAATTTGATTAACATTTTCATAGAACATGTTTGGTCTCTCAAAAATGTCAGTTCCTCAGTATATTGTAATCATGATTAAGACCCTTTGAATCTGCGCTTCGGGTCATATTGACCCGAACGGTTTTGAAGGTACAACAGAGTCAGAAATAAATAAGAAGATGCCTTAAATTACAGATTTTGCACAAAAAAAACTGTACATTGCTCTAAATCAATGTTTTTGAGAAAAAATCTGATTTTTTGTCATTTTTCATTCTCTTAAATCCTTTAATATCATTAGAAATTCACGATAAAATGGATTAATTTTTAATTTTAGTTGGGAAAAATCAGTTTACGTTGAGAATCTTTTCATACTTTTCTAATTCAAAGTAAGAAACCTAAATTTAGTATTGGCCAAAAAAAATTATAATTATGGAAATCCGATCAAAGTTCAAAAATTCTGTGAAATCTGTGATGAAAGTTTCCTCAAAATTCTGTGAAAAACAGATTTTTCTGTGATTTCGGCAATCTTGCTCTAAGCAACTCATTCATAGAATAAAGTTTATTATAAATTCCAGTTTCTTATGAATCAAGATTAAATTTATTTATATTTAAAATTTATGGAAACATTAATTATTTAGCTCAATTAATAAAACAATCATTTCTCAAACCGCCTCCCAGTTCGAGCTCAAGTGTAAAATCAAACACAAGAGAATTGGATAGAGTTTCAATACCGGGCCACCAATTGAATCGTGGAGTATTATAAAATAGCTAACCCGGTGTGCTTTGCTAAACTTTGTAAAACTGAAGGAATGAGTGTTAAAAACAATTTAAATTTTTGTTTATTAGGTAGTATATCGTTTTCAATTGGAATTTGAACATATAAAACAACCTCTTTAAATGAAAGCTACTTCTTAAAGTACGAATAGTAATGGCAATGAAGATTGATTCTTATTCTGAAATAATGATTTAACTTTATTGGCATCATTAGTTCTCGAATTATGCCAAAAGTATATATGAAAGCCTTCCTCCTCCTTCCCGCCGACTTTCTGAAAGAAAGAATCAAAAACACATTTCTTGTACCCCAACAATTTAAACTTTTTGTGTGCCTAGCTTGGTACGCTATGACACCAATTAATTAATTTTTGTTCTATTCGAATTTAATTTTACATCTTTTCTTTCTCTAAAGCTGATATAATAAGGAAAATACAAAGGTGCTGCATATATTCAGGGGTAAAAATCGCGTGTGAGACATTAGGCATAAGACAGCGCACCTAGCGGTTTATTTCGGAAGCTAGTAGTTCCGCTCAAGATCAAAGATGGTTCCACTCAAGATCATATTTTACTTTTAAAAACTACGCGATTTATTGATACTTTGATGGAAAACTTGTTACTGAAACCCGGATAATGCTTCTTTAAGAATTTTTCTACCATTTTAGTCATTAAGAATCAGTTTATAACGGCCAAGGGTTACATAAATTGACGTTCAAAGTCAGCGTAGAATGATGAAAATTGCAGCAGAAATGCGTTTGTTTTTAAATCTTCTAATAACATTATTTCAGTTAATAAACTTTAGCAGAAATGTTAATGCTTGTTTGAAAAGATTTTGAAAAAGTGTTTTTTCAACATTTTGATAAGATTCATAAGCAATCATTGCCTATATCTTAGGAAAAATAAATGGTTCCGCTCAAGATCAGATTTCGACTAGTTCCGCTCAAGATCATTTACCCTACGTAACTAAACGATCTAAGAAATGGAGTAACTCGTTGAATAGGAAGCGGAGCCATTCTTGGAGTTAAAGGACAATTTCGGTGCACCTGGCACCAATTGCAATTTGTTGATACTTTCTTGCTTTCGGATCCAATATGCTGGGAAATTATTGCATTCCCGAGAATGTACTCAGCATAAAGAGGGTTCCGCTTGCGAGAAAAACATATAAAAACATAATAAACATTTACTGCGTGTTAGCGGAAGGCAGTTGTTGTCGCACCAGTCAGCAAAAATGTTGAACTGCCGTTGCAGGAAATCGATGTCGACTTTACCATTGTTGGTGTGACAGAATTTTAAATCCTCGGCATAAGCGAATTTTTGACCATCGAGAAGCGAGAGAACATCGTTAAAATAGAGAACAAAAATTATTGGTCCAAAATGGCTTCCTTGCGGTACTCAGGAAGAGCCAAGAAACAGTCTCGAGAAGGATTCCCCAGTATGAACGGACAACTTTCGTCCCGTTGAGTAACTCCGAAACCACTCCAGTAAAGATCCACTGAAGCCCAAGCGACCTAGCTTTGCGAGAGCAATCTCGTGGTTCACTTTATGCAATGCAGCAGGCAAATCTGTATAAATAGCATCGAGGTCTTCCTGGAATAACTTTGTTATACAAAAGATGTGAACGTCAGTAAATTTGTGATAATTTATCGTTTAGGCATGAAACCGTGCTGATCGTTTGAAAAGTAATGCTTGCAGAATGAAGAATGGGATCCAACACAACCAGCTCAAACAGTTTTGCAATAGTACCTTTTTGTATACAGGAAACACATATAGGGGAAGATAACGCCGTCCAGCGATGATGCTTGAAAGATATGCCTGATAGGTGTAAGCAGATGATGCATAAACCAATTTAAAAAGTAGCTGGTATCCAGTCCGCTCCCCTAGAAGTAGAGTGTTTGAGTTTTGCTGTTGCTTTTAAGATGGCGAGAATGCCATTTGGAGAAGAGCCTAGAGATGAGACATAACTCACAGCCCTGGTCAGTTGATCAGCAGAAATGGACCCACTCGTGAAAATCCTCGAAAATTTTTCAGCGAACAGATTACAGATTACACATTCCAGGGTCAAAGCTAGCAATATCGCCGTCCAGGTACAAGTGGGACGGAAGTTATTCTTCTTCATACTAAGGTAGTTGTGCTTATTGTGGTTCCGAAGAGCGCACTTTTAAGCAGTTTTCTGTCGCCGCAGTTCTCTAGTGATCCAGAGAGTTCGTAGATCACCATCAACGCTACGTTTTGCACATGGCAATCGATAGTGTAGTTAAGCATATTCGACAATTTTTCGGCAGCTGCGTGAGGATCAGAGGAATCTAGTTCGTCTTTCCACCAATTGATAGAATCCAGAACGAAGAAGATAGCTTCAAAGTCGCCATCCTTGAAATCATAATAGAAGAATCCTGTTTTCTCTGCAGGAGATAAGATCCTGGCACCATCGAGTGAGATCACTAAGGCGGGACAGCTAAGGTGATCACTAAGTTGGGACAGCTACAACAAGGGGAGCAGGAGCTTAATCGATTGTTGTATTGCTAAACCTTTCGTTGAAAAAGCAAAGCTCGAGCAAACGACCGTTTTCATTTTCGATATTGTTGATTTAACGCAGAGTCGCTGTACTTAAGCTATCTTAGAAGATGTTGGAGGATGGCGAAAAAGAAGAACTCATGGGATCCGGAAACACTTCGCGAAGAACACCAATTCAAACCAGGTGAGTTGAAATCACCAATAACGAGTAAGTCATCTTCGGGAGTGCACACAGAGCTTACTTTGGTGAGGCAGCGCGAGAAAGATTCAGCTAACTCCTGGTCTCCGGAACGATCGGGAGATACGTACACTACGCAGAAGTAAAGTTTCCAGTCACAGAGATTTATGCGGGCCCATAAATTTTCCAAATATTCCCAGGAGTTGTCTTCAATTAGCATAGATGGGAGTTCAGGTTTCACAGCAAGTAACACTCCACCTCTGGATAACTTGTTGCTGTTTAGGGTAAATGTACCCGACCTTGGCACCTAAGGCATGGTTTACCCTGTTTTCCAACATTCCAACCTTCCTGTTGAGTGCACCTTATAACATCCTTTGATGAACTTACTTGCTAACTTGCTAAGAGTTCAACAAAATTATGTTTCCTCCATGGAACTTTCCATAATGTGAGCAAAAGGCATGCAAAGTACTCACTGCGGTGCTCCAATTACTTGGACGCCGTACCAATTGTTTGCCGTTTTGATGATCCGATTCTTGGCCACCAGAAATGTGCAATAGATCTTTACCAACAATGCTGAATTGACAGTTAACAGAATCGTTACCCGAGCAGACTTTGATGCCTAAATCGATAGCAAACTAAGACCAAAACGAGGTGTCAACAGCAAATTGATAGTATGATTTGGTATGGAAGATTTTTATGATAGCAAAACAAGGCATAGTTTAGGTTTCAAAAATTTTCATTTGATAGCTAGCTGAAACCAATATTAGGTACCGACGGCAAACTGATAGAAAATCTAAGGGGTCGATGGGTCGTATTATTTCGTGTGATGATTTTTACCAACCTACTTAGCCTGTTTGACTACTGGTTCCAAATGTTCTCGAGTAATTCTCAAAGCCACTATCCTACTTGATATTTTCCGTGCACTCACAGAATAGGTCTTGACTGGTCAGTTTTCAAAAATCAATGACAATAGATATTGGCATGCAAACTAGACAGTGCTAGAATAGAACTTGGTGGTACTAGCCAACCTCAACCCAAAGCCGTGCGAAAAGGGGGAGGGTATGGGTGTTTGAACACTGGTTTGAGCCCGCAACTCATCGCCCATTGAAACTTTTTTATTGTTAATTTCAGAAATTTTTAGGAATAGAAAGTAGCTTGAAACTTAGTTTTGAAAATTTCTTGCCTACCGGCGCGGGATGCAAACTATCCTTATATTACGGTTTTTCGCTCCATTAAATTTTTTCTACTACTATAAGCCGAATTGCAGAATAAAACCTAATTGTAATGGTAAGCATTGAAGTGCTTTCACAAAAAAAAAAAAACTGAAATCAAAGCTGAGATCAGACTGTAATATCATGTGTATGAAAAGTTACAAAGACAATATCGAATGTACATGTAAGCATATTGCGACATTTAGTTCTAAATTTGAAATCGCAGTGCTGGAATCAGGGTTAATTTCACGTGGCTTATATGTTTTTAGAATATTCAAATAAGTGTGAACATCAGGTTATGTTTCGTCTTGTTTTTATACTGAATCCTGATTTTTGCCCAAAAATAATTTTTATTTTTTAAATTGAAATACAACTATAAAAAGAGTTTTTTAGTAATACCTTAACTTACACAAAATTTTAATTGAATACGACAATTGAAAAAAATGATAGCCACTTTTTTTTAATTTAAACGATATTGATTTCATAGTTTTGTCTTTAATGGAATTACTTTTATTCGAAATTTGAAAGAAGAATCTAAGCTCGGATAGATAGTTTAAAATAAAAACTATTATTTAATTCTTTTTTTCTTCCAGATTCAGAGGTAATCATTTTTTCCGTTTTCTCTAATTATGAACTTTTTTTTATTCAAAACAGTTTAATTTCAATTCAATAAAACTGCTGTGTTGAGAATATGCATGGATATATGTTTGCAGTCACCGATCCACCCGTCAGACGGTTCTAGTACAACGAGCTGAATAATTTGATAGTTTGTTTTCAAATTTGGCCGACGCGTGCCGTCCAAATGTGATTTTTTTTCTTATTGCCACTTTGATTATTGCCCAGTTTAAGTTATCGCTATCGTTAAAGTTCATTGTCCCCATTACCCGTTCAAAATAGTATTTGTGCATCAAAAAAGAAGTGAGACATGACCAAACTTTTAAGCGGATGCAATCTGGAAAGGAGCTCACAGAACTCTGAGCACACCTTTTACGGAAGTTGGTGGTGGACCTCTTCGTACCCTAGAGGCCAAAACGGCAGAACTAGCAATCTCGGAGAACCCCGATTGCAGCAGAGGCTGAACTTCTACGACGGCGATGATTTTCCCCATCGTGCTGATTTACGGTGGAACAGTTTCCGTATCCAATTACATAGGACTGCATCTGTCGAAACTTCTGCCAATGTGTCCACAAGTGAATAATTAATCTAGAAACATATAATAACCTTTAAAAATTTATAATCGAAAAAATATTTAAATATTTTAGGAGGATTTTGGTCACTGTCTGCTGAGGATTCTCCGGAAGATTGTTTTCTGCTTGGTCTTTTAGACATGGTAAGCAAGGCGAAGAATTTGGATGAGCAAAAACTGGTGGGCTATTACGAAATTCGACCCAAGAAGGAATTCATGTTCTTAGAGCTATTTCGCGCGTAAAACTAATCACCACATGCCCACAGCGCACAAGGATAAGGAATTCAAGATTGCTAACAAAGTCTTTCTAATAGAGAATTTTGTTTTTAACTGTAAGTATTTTTTAAAGATTCAATAAAAAAAAAATTGGTTTGTGAGTAGAAACATTACACACAGTTTCATACAAAATGCGTAAAATAATTGAGCTTTTATGGCCTTCTTTTCAAGTTTCTTTTATTGGCCAGTACATGAGCAAATTATGTCTCCAAGTATTGTCAAGCCATTGATTAAATCTTGTTTAGAGGAATGTTGAGATCTGATGACATCAAGGCAATTTCGATAACTCCTGCTCGTATTTCTTTCTAAGATACTATGTATTGTATATTTAATACAGGGATGATCACAGTTTCATAAGAGCTGGAATCGATGTTCAGAAGAGGATTCGGTCACGAAGAGATTAATAGTACTGGAACCAATCTTCTCACTCATACTAATTATGAATTGAACCATTACGTTGGATGATATCTTAAGCACATCAAAAGCGAGGTGGCCTTGGTCAAATATGGCGAGTAACCGGAAGTAAGAACACATTATAGCCTAATTTTCGGTAATAGAATGCAACTCTGATTTAAGTGGCTCAGCGAGTTTTATCCTAGACAACAAAATCAATGTGTTTTTTCTTTATTTTACAGTTGCTGGAGATAAGGGCGTGGCATAATCGTTACCGGGAAGAAATGAACCGCTTGTAGAAAGATCGGCCTAAGCAGAAAAATATAGAGAAAGGCCGTGCTAACATCACGAACAGATCTTGTTGAGGTAAAATCGTGACACGTCATCCGTTTTGTGGACCGATTCCGTACATGTTCACTCTCAAACGGAACTGCAAAAAGAGGCTATGGTAAGTCGATCAGCTCAAATCTGAGTGAATTTCAACCAGATTGAAGGAAAAAAAGAGTTAGTTCAGTTGGATTAGGAGAAGGTTATATGAAAAAAATATATGAAAAGGGTCATGTTTTATGAAAACGCCAACACTTATGATTGCATAAATAAAGGCGATTTTAACTATTTAATGTTTAACATAAGGTAGATTAGGTATAGTGAATATCGCCTTCATGTATGCAATCATAACTGACAGTGCAACGTTCACAGTTGCTAGATAGGATGTATTTAAAATACATTTTCGAGCATACTTTTACTAAACAATATCTAAATTAGCTATCACCCCTTGAGTGTGAAATTTGCTTCCAATTAGCTTGACATAAATTGGTACACAGCAAAAATAAAAGCAAAATTTGCGTATTCGGTTAGCAAAGTGATTTAAAATTTTGTTAAACTGAGACCTCAACTACACCTCAAAACAATGAAAGATTTGATAGTATAACGATGTCAAATTTTGCTTTCACTGAAAAATATGTGACACCTTATATTGGCATCATTGTGCTCTCCAAGCTCTCGAAAATTGAGGTGTAGTTAGGGTCTCAGTTTTAGCAAAATTTGGTATCACTTTGCTAACCAAGTATGAAAATCTGTGCTCTCATTTTTGCTGTGTACCACCTTATGTCAAGCAAAATGAGAGCAAACTGGGCTCTCAGGGCGTGATAGCAAAATTTGCTATAATTTTGCCATAAAAGTCTGCTCGGGTAGCTATTCTGAATATAAGGCCACTGACAGAATGACGTCAGCTGAGCGTAAAGTTCTATGCGACGGTGGAATACCGGGCTTCACTCATACATCAAATAGGCTTTCGAAAATATTGATAAAATTTGGTTGGAAGGGAAGCACAAAATAAGCTTTTATTTCAAAAAGTCGGAAGACCAGAATTTCCGCAAATTTTTTTTTATTTTTAAAACTTGAAACTTTTTAATCATTTAAACAAAGTGATGATAATAAACACCTCAGGTTGTTTCGGAATATTTGTATATGAACAACAATCATTGGTTTATGAATGACAACCAAACCTTCATCAGGGGGACCGATTCAGAAACGAATTATGTCCGCTAGTGGTTTGAACTTTCTCTTTTTTATGAACATTGAATCCCTTTGATGAAATCTGAACTAACATATTTTGAAAGCAAACTTTTTAAACTGAACATTTCAAAAAATTTCTCCAATAAGTATACAGTTAGTTTCTTATGATGGACTGATAAAATCTGAATAAAGCCAATCAATCTAGGAAAAGTATTTCAGGTGGCATGGGCTTATCTAGACTAGCCCAGGTTTTCAACGTAGAGTTTAAAAAAAAGTTGGTGTGGTCCAGCTGCCAGAATATTGAGGTAAAATATCCGTATCTGGCCCCGATTGATTCACATTCCTCAAAATTTTTTAAAGAGATTTCACAGTTCATCATTTTTGCGAAGTTTTTTGAGACAATTTCATCAAAATAAAAATCAAATACGACTTGAACGGGAGTAATACTGAAAGGTTTGAGCCGTGTCAAATAAACGAATTATTTTAAAAAAACGACTTGAACATGGTTGTTGTGAAAGTGGTATTATAACGTTGAATTGAAATATCTTATTTTGAACTTTTCACATCGATTAGATTTTTCCAAATATTGGAAAAATTGCTAAGATTTTCTCATTTTTTTTTTTTTGAGAATTTTTCGACTTGAATGCAAACTGGACAAATTCAGGAATGCTAAGCCTAACGACAGATTCATTTACGACATTTCTATAGTTCTGTGCATCATGATGTGTTGTCATTTATAAATCATTGTTTAAATAATTCTTTTTGAGTTTTTATAGACCATAAGTTGATAGTAAAATACTCTAGGAAACTTGCGATTGCGACACATAGGGTTGCTTTCACTACCAAACAACTATCTTCATATTGTGGAGTTTGGCTTCATAATGTAAGAAATTGAAAAATTCCTTGGATGGTATTTTGAAATTTTGCCCTTTTGAATTTGTTAGCAAGAGCCATCTCGAATACCCAGGGCGTTTGCGCAGTGGTTTGACACGCCAAATAGATGTAAGATTGTAAGCTTTGCTAAAACATTTTTTTAATTTGACTCACATCTAATATTTTAAGGAATAATTGGAAAGAAAACAATATTTTCCTGAACTTCCAACTTCTGTTTACAAGAAAAAATTAGAACAAAAATCCAAAAAATTAAATCGGAATATATGGTTTCCAAGCAATAGAAAACGATTGCAAAACTCAATTGATTATGTTTTTTATTAACTAAAGTCATAAATTGCCTTCGATTTAACAGTTTTTAGATAAGAAAAACATCTTAAGTATCGTGAGATGCTTGATTTAACTTAGTTTTTTTTTATTTCGAGCCACTGTGTTCTGTAGCAGACCACGTGACATTTGCTCGGCAGACTGCAATGCAAATGCTGTTCACACGCATACCAATGTACCTTCGATTCATGGTTCCCAAATAGCAATTTTTGCGTTTTCAATGCTTGGATATGACTTTTAGTTAGTCGAATCACTTATGTTCTCCAACTTATTTCGAAGCTTAAGTTGATAGAAACAGTCTTATCATACAACTTAATTAGTATGGAAACATTTGTGCGTAGTTTTAAATAAATTTTTAGGGAAAACATCAGCCCAAAAATACCTCTTTAATGAACATGTATTTTTTCCAGCTTCCAACACTGATGGTGTATTTCGATTGAAGTTGCATGTCAAGAAAAGGAACAAAATTAGTTTTAAATTTTTATTCAAAACCTAAATAAATAATCATTTTTTTGTCTTTCTAGTATTTTTTTGATTTTTTGCCGAGTTTAACTGTAGGCATGAGTATTTATTGCAAATTTTTCAATTGAATGTCCGCGTTTGAAATCGCATGTGAATTTAACAGTTGCACTAGAAAGGTGAGTTCATCTGAATTTCATACGGTGATTTCCAACATAATTGCCTCGGATGCAGATCGAAAAAAATTAAATACTTTAATAAAGTACAAGCTATCAAAAAAATCGGTATGCACAGATTTGAAACAAATTATTCTCTTCGCAATGAAAATATATTCAAAATTTGTTAGCTCAATTTGGACCTGAAAAACATGAAAAGACATGTTGGCATGCCAAGAAAAGGACCATGCCAAAATAGGGCTCGCTTACCCTAATAGACTACGATCGCAACGGAAGACTGCATAGTCCAGACTGATAATCTGACTGGAAAGCGTAGTTCGGTCGTTCAGCCATGTATCAGTGAAGGCGATGATTTCATAGCTGGAGCACCTACATACGTACTTACTTAATGGTCCCGCGTAGATTCTCCGGAGCATAGGGCCGTGGTAAAAGACCTCCACTGTTGACGATCCGGAGCCAGCGTCTTCACTTGGTCTCAGTCAAGATTCTCGTCAACAGTTCGGATTTCGGTGGCTAGGCTTCCCCGCCACGAGTTTCTGGGTCTGCCTCTCCTTCGACGTCCTTCTGGATTTCATTCAAGCGCCTCTCTGCAAATCTCGTTCTCATCTCTTCGCAGCGTGTGTCCAATCCATCTTCACTTACGTTCTCGAATCTCGATTTCTAGAGCCCTTTGATGACACCGGCGATGTAGTTCCTCATTTGAGATTCAGTTGCTAGGCCATCACAAAATCTTGCAGTTTTCGCGTCGTCACCGCAGATGTGCACCAAGTTTCGCACCCGTACATCAATACGGATTTGACAGTTGAGTTTAAGATTCAGATTTTCGTTCGTGGAGAGATCTGGCGCGACCGCCAGAAGTTTCGGAAACTCTCAAACGTAAATCGGGCTTTTCTGATCCGGGTTTCGAGGTCTTTCCTGTTACCACCATCAGGCGTGATCTGAATACCAAGATCCTGGAAGCACTCCACTTTCTAAACCTGTTGGCCAGCTTCCGCGAAATTGGACGGATTTACTGTGTTGATTTCCGTCGACTTGGTCTTTCCGACATTGATTTTGAGTCCTGTTGCCTTAGAGCTTTCGGTGAGGACATCAAGTTTGCTCCGCATGTCTGATGGATCTATGGTAAAACGGAAACTAGGAACGCAAGCAAGATGGATTGGTTGTAATCGGGTACTTGCCTGTAAAAGGGATATGGAGCACCTCCTTACCTCCAACTCTGGCTGGAAACAGCGCGACTCGATGTGTCCTGGTGTAGAAGCCGATGAATAAACCGAAGAGTGTTGCTGGTCATTGTAGAATCAGTGATTGGATGAAATTTTATAACACAGGGAAAGTGTTCCAGAAGAAGACGAGTGCTTGCCTAGAAAAGTACTCGGAGGACCTCATCACCACTATTGAACTCAGGGCTGGGTCGGCTGAAAATGCTGGCTGGAAATTGCGCGACAGAGTTGAGGAGCTTTGAGGCCTCCCAAGTTGCGTTGCGGTTAGAACACGAAATTTCAACCGTTCCTGAGATATCGCTTCGGGAAAGTACAGTTTGGGTCATATAGACCCTATCTGCAAAGGAAGGATAAACAGATTTTTCAAAGTTTTGACAGCCAGTTATTGATCTCCTTAGAGAAGTTTAAAGTTGCGTTCGTTGTACAAAATTTGTAACATCAAAATTGTCTTAACTAATAAAATAAAAAAATAAAGATAGTTAATTATTATATTATTATAATTTAAAAGGTCTCAATTTTAACCACACGGGTCATTCGGGTCTTTAAAAATGAAGAAAATGGATTAGGTATTTTATTTGCGGAACATGATTACAAAAAAAAACTAACTCTATACATAATCCCGTATTCCGTGACTCAACAAGCACTTTTCCAACATAAGCTCCGAACAATTTAAACCTAGCTAAAAGTTCAATGTTTAATTCTCGAATCGGGCGGTTGTGAAAAAAAAACTTTTACTAAGAGACAAAGCGAAAAAAAAGATATAAATATTGATGTTGACTTATGGAATCAATACGCATTCAAAATGAAATAACCAGACAGTAAGCTCATTCGCATTTCAAGTTACTAATAGGATAGACAACAATAAAAGGTCAATTTGAAAAACAGTTTTCCCACGTCCACCAACAAGGCACAGGCAGGCAACAAACGATTACGTAAATTGTGTGTTTCCCGTAACATGGGCAAAGAAACACAGACCCACCAACAGGAACACACGCGCTCACTTTGGGTGTCCTTCCTCCGTCGACGGGACACACATTTCCGGTTAAACGGGCAGCCAGGTTCCGTTCCTGGAGGGCAGCTGCAACCTTGTCGATGGTCAGGTCGCATCTGAATCTCGCGGGTGGCTTCGTGTTTTGGCTGCTTTTCGCGTCAGGCAGGATTCAAACACGGAAACGGAGCTCACTTTTCGAGCAGTTCTGCCGGATGCGGTAGGGTCTTGCGCAGTAGCAAGTTAGATCCCGATTCGAGTAGTATCCGGCGAAGGCCGGGTGCCCAGTTTGCTCACTCGCAAAGAATTCACCAAAACGCGTGTGTTTTTCCGAGGAGGGCGAACGAACGTCAGCTGAGTTGGATTTTTCTGCTAAGGGATTTTGGGGGAAGGGTTTTAGGATTGGGCAGGTGGTTCGGGATGCAGAATCAGCAGCAGTCAGTCGGGCGATCGGTTGGTCCGGTCAGTTACTAGTACGAATTTGATGCGTTCGGTTGGATTTTTCCCTAGCGTTGTTCCGCCGTCGATTGTGGGGCGGTTTGTCGTAGCGATTTCGGCCTCAACCGGGTACGGAAGTAGATTTGCGGTGGGAGGGTGTGTGAACTGATTTTCCCAGCAGGAATCTGTTGTTTTATCGGATTTTCTCGGTGTAGATTTTTGGAGTCAACAAAAAGGAAAACGTCGCAGAAGAGCGGCTCGAGAAAGTTGAGGAAGTCGGGATTGGAGATGACGATCCCTGAGGCACTATTTCTAGAAGATTGGGACACATTTGTGAACAGCTCACGTAGAGTTATGTGAACCAAATGTATGGATGGCGTCAAGATGAAATAGTTGATTGAAACAGTCTATATTGAGTTGGATGAAATGTGTTTACTTTCATAAGTACGTGTAGTAAAAAAGTCGATTGGGAGCAGAGAAAAGCTTGATAATAAGATTGCTGATTATGAAAGGGAGATATGCTTACCTTGGAAAAATATCCGGCTCTTCGTGACCATTACAGATCCTGTTGAAAATGAATCCTAAGTGAAGTGTTGAAATAAAACCCAGCGAAAATGCGCTATCCGGTAAATCTGATTCAGACCGATAATCCGGAATGCACGACTTAATCGGGATGAGCTTCGAATAACAGCATGTAATCAGGATTACCATTTACGCTGAACTTTCCCATGCTTCCTAACGAGTGCTGTCCATCCCCCTCCACATCTGAATAATCCAAAAGAAAGAAAGAAATCGAAACACCGGGTCGAAAAAAGCTTGACTGCGCTGTTTTAAAAAGAATCTTACACAACTCTCTTCCCATTGGAGGAAACCCTCAGCAGCTAATCTCGGAAGCACTTTAGGACCTGTCTCTGCGCCTCCCCTGGACATTACTCGGGGACTGTCATAACCGTAAATTAAGCGTTCATTTATATGCTAAACACTTTTCGTTTCGGTCGGTATTCTCCCCAAAGTTTCCGCTTTCCTGTTCGTTTCCCACACAACTTTGACGTCGTCATCCATGGCCACTGGCCTACAACGTGTGTATAAGTGTGCTTTCCATATTCCCGAATTCTTGAATGTGAGACGTGTGTCCTTAAAAGCTTTCAGCCATCGCGGATAACCAAAGAGCAGCAAAAAGGAAAAAAAAAAGATCGAGTCCGTCTGCCAACAACAACATCATCCAAGTGTGCCAAGAGCTCCAAAGCTGGCTATGTTTCCAGGGAGGGGTGTGAGCTGCAATAATCGTAAAAGTTGAATTGTTTTCAGCTTTCGTCCACAGCCTCCTGAGTTTCGTTTTGGGTTTGGGTTCTCTGTCAGTGTGGGGAGGAAAAATGAAAAATAAAAGAGTGAACCGAAAGGAAATGTGGCAAAAAGGTGTGCGCCGGGAAAGGAAAGTTGCTGCTGTTGCTGTATCGGCCCTCACGATTGAGTGAACGGCAGAAAACGGGAAATGTGGGAAAAGCACCGGAAGCGGCCTGTTTTCCACGAGGACCCAGCGCAAACATTCTACGGGTAGTCAGGCGGCGCGTCGGCCGCGGGTTGTCGATAATACTTTACGGTGTGAAAGTGGTGGCAAAATAAAAACAAAACCAAGCAGCCCAGTACGTTTTTTTCTGCTGTCTAACGTCAGATGACGCAACAGTGAACAGCACAGGGTCGAACCCTTCTCTAGGGGGAAAAACGAGGGGAGAAAAAAAATAAAACGAGGCTACTCAAAGCAGTAGCCTGAAGATAAAAAAAAACCAGAGCAGCTGGTGTAAAGATCTGGCAGCAGAAGAAGCAAACGAAAGAATAACTGCAGCGCAGCGGAAGTGAAGTGAAGTGAGCAAGAGCAAGCAAAAGCAAGAGGCTGCAACAATGTGGTTGCAAAAGCTAGTGCTAGTGTACTTGTTGGCGTTGTTCAACTCACTGGACGGATACTTTCTGGATAATAATAACTTACAAAACACCGGCCACCATCGGAGAAAAGGTAAGGGTCGTCGTCTTATGATTTCTTCCCCAACTTTGTTCTTCTTCCACTGCTTGTTTTCGAATACCTTTGCCTGGGGCGGGACAGGAAGGAAAAGTCGAGGAAACTTTACTCCACCAGCACCACGAATGAAATGGGAACAATGTTCTTCTGTGCTTCTTAGCGGAGTGAGAGGAAATATATGCCTGCTGGAATCACTTTGCGGAAATCCGTGGCACAACACAGCTGTGGGAACAACGGAAAGGTTCGGCCCATGAATGTTTCCCGAAGTTTTCCAGGGTAGTCTTTCTTGAAATTGTTTTAGAACCATTTTTTTCAACAAATTTTTTACCATCAGTGAGCGTAATTTAAATCATACTGTTTTTTAAATAAGCATTGACGTTTTTACATAGCTCAAAATCAACCAATTTTGCCACAAATCGATGATAAGTTCCTTTACCTTTCACCAAGGAGGAAGATTTAGCACTACCGGGTTGTGAATGGGGTTAGCCGCAGCATCAATTACGGGTGGGCACACGGGGATGGTAATAACACGATACTTATATTGTGTAGGAATGTAGTAGGTAATGTACATTTTATGGCCTGAAAAGTTTTTATCGGCACAAGGACCTTCCTACGGAGGGTTATGTTTGTTAGAATAACTTACCTTTGTACGAGTGAATGGCCTGTTTCCCAGAGAATTTTTTCAAGTAAAGGTTTCTAACATATCATACGCGAATAAATAAAATAATTTCTCATTCCGTGATTCAGTTAAACTCACTATTTGCGACTTGGTTGTTGATGCATAGTTTATGCAGAAAAAGTATAAGAGATTAAAACTGGGTTTTCTTTAGGATTGATACATTTTCATGAGTTATTATTAAACATAAATATTAGAACCATTAGCGAGCGGTAAATTTGGTAAAGAAAACGATTAATGCTCTACTCAAATTTATTGATGCAGTAACACTAGGCAAAATACAGGAGTACAATTTCGTTCGAGGAACCTAGGAGTGTGTTATTTTCTCAGCTGTAGAATAGTGCTAGAATACTTACCTAATATGAATCTGCTTTGATATTGAAAAAATGTAATAAAGGTCACTTTTCGAAGATTTTTGAACTCTTTTGAAACCATATTTTCCGTATTAACATTAAAGTTTCAAACTTTATATATTTGAGAAATTCTGGTTGGAAGATTTCTTCGTACAAATGAAAATATTATGCCACTTTTGCGTTTGAAATTATATGAACGTTTTTAAACGAAACTGATTCAAAAATTAAACTCTTTACATATTTGTCGATTTGTTGTCGTTTTCTTCCCAACCCCTCCTTTAAACGGGGTTTATATTTCCTTTTCTATCTGACCCAGAATATTTTTTTCTCGAAAAACAACCCTGAATGGTTGTAATTTTTAGACCAAACTGTCAATAGCTTTTCATGAAGCATTAAAAATAATGATTTCACTAAAACTTGGCGCATGTCAAGTTTTTTCATGTTTTAAACTTCTTTAAGCTTAAGTAGGACCTATTATCGACATGGGTCAAATTGTTATTAAACAAGTTTTTTTTGGTTCTTCGAGCTTGCAAACTAGTTTTCATGTGTTTTATCATAGCTCTGAACATGTTTGTTGTTGTTAAATCCATCACAGTTATGCAGAAAACCTCTTGAAAGTTGACTCCAATTATGGCACGTCCTCCTGAAATTGGCTTGACTCGGCCCAACTGTGAGAAAACAAAACTTTATTTTCAATTTTCACTCCCTAATCAGCTTATTCAAAAGGAATATTGGATATGATTGAAATCTTAAGAAGTAGCTTTAACTATATATGTTCAAAATTTCCATGATGAACATGATTTATGAGAGAAATATTTGAAACATTTGAAATATTTGAAATATGTACCCGGTCCAATATAAGTCCGTTACCCTTATCATGCAAGTGCTAGGAAGATTTCCTGATATAACAAGGCAACCGAGATGAATTTTCAAAAAAGCAACATGGGAAGCTTTTCAAAATAAGATGACTATGAAATAAATGAACAGAGACCAAAAGACACCTTGAAAAGAGTGAACCATTTGGCTTGAGCCATTATCACTTCTGCTACAGCAACTATTTTCAAAACTTTTGATAGAAAAAGGAAACCTCTTTGGTGGAGCTCACAAATCACTGAGTTCACCAAAGAAAGGAAAAAACCCTTCGAAAATTAAACAGTCGAATGACTACTGCCAAAGCTCGAAATTTTATAAGAAAAAGTCGAAAAGGAAATTGGTCAGATTTTGTATCTATGATTTCGTTATTTACATCATCTCATGAAGTTTGGACAAACATTAGAAAATGGTAAATTTAGAAACAACTCCAAAGTATCTTAAAAAGTTATCAATCAAACAATTACAGAGCTCAACATGATTATCTTGGATCAACTTTTGAAAAACAATCAATCAACGATAACTACTTCTCTGTCTTCAATGAATTAAGGAAACTAACAATCAGCCTATAGATTTGATTGAGTTACAATTTGCCTTGGCCACAAGTAAGGGTTCTTCAACAGGTCCAGACGCTGTTCATGACCATATGTTAAAAAATCTTCGTTTAGATGGTGTGTATAATTTTCTCTAAATATATAATGAAATTTGAAAAAAATGGAATCTTCCCTGATCAGTGGTGTGAATCGTACGTTATTCCAATTCAAAAACCTGATAAAAATCCTTTGAATACATCAACTCCAAATTTGTCACTGCTGTTCTTGGAAAGTTTTGGAGAAAATAGTGAATCGGAGACTTACCTGGTACCTAGAATCAAAATGTTTGCTAGACTCAAAGCAATCTGGATGCCGAAAATTTCTGTTTTTTTGCGAAAACAGGGATTCAAGATGCATTTACATATAAAGACCACGTTGTTTGTATTTTCTTTGATTTGGAAAAAGCGTACAATTTGACTTGGACAAATCGCATTATCAAAACTTTAGCAAATTTAGGAATCCGTGGCAACATGATTCATTTCATCGACAACTTTTTGAAGAACATATCCTTCAAAGTTCTCATTGGTAACATGTTTTTTAAATTCTTCAAAAAACAAAATGGGTTCTGTTTTGAGTGTCGCATCATTTTTATTAGCTATTGATTCAATACACCAATCATTTCCTTTAAGAGTTAATAGATGTATGTTAGCTGATTATTTTGTAGAGGAAAAAGTTTAGAGATTAT
The DNA here is from genome assembly GCF_029784155.1 of Uranotaenia lowii. NCBI lineage: Eukaryota > Metazoa > Arthropoda > Insecta > Diptera > Culicidae > Uranotaenia > Uranotaenia lowii. Next base: position 4,006,646 of record NC_073693.1, on the reverse strand, counting down.
AGAAGAAAAGCTCCAAGGAATGTAATCAACTCTTGAAAAATGATGTAATGAATCGTATGTAACGGATGTAGCAATTCTCAGCATCAAAACAAAAATAGTGCTTTTTTTGCAGAATTTTGAGATGTATTTATAAACTAAACTTACACCTTTTTAATTAAAAAGTCGAAGTAGTAGATTCTCACAAATTTCTCGGAATGACTTTAGATCGTCATCTACATTGAGATATGCATGTCCATCAGCTGAAATTCAAAGCTATGAATTCTTTTAAAATCTTAAAAACAAAAATTCCAAATGGGTTTGTGACAGACAAACTTGATGTAAATCATCATTTTTTTTTTTTTCGATTATAGTCGTTTTACCATCTTTATGGCATTCGCGACTTTATCAACGTTGCAGTTGTTAATCTTCATGCCAATGAAGATGAATGCGCCAAAGAAAAAAAAACACTCTCACAACTAAATCCAGAATTCAATCAAAGTGTACGACTCGTAACAAGTGGTTCAAGGACAAGTCCTATCAAAAGCTTAATATAAGAAGCTGGTATACTATCGGTGAGATCTTTAAATTCTGAAATATACTACGAGAGTGAGATCTTTATGTTACCATCCACTATTCAAATACATCCATAATAGACAAATCAATACCACAGGTTAATAAAATTCGTTTGAGATGAGAAGTGAACATTGTTTCGTAAAATACGATCTCCAATTTGTTGAAACTTTACGATGAGCTTTCCATGCAGTTCCGCCTAGGCAATCTGAAAAAAAAATTAGGTCAATAAAGATTTAGCTTCACATCGAAAATCGTCAACTTTACCCTCAACCTTTAGACAACTTTTCTCTATGTACGATGGATAACGATGAAAATATTATAGATTATATACTGATGGGTCAAAGATCACTCATACCGATTTTACTGGATATGCTGTTTGCTCGAACGGATATTAATCACAAAACGACTTAGCTCATGTCTTTCTATATATTCTGCTGAATTATTAGCTATTCAGAGATGCTTCAACTTTCGTAATAACTGATGAACAACAATTCAAATATTTGATTCTTACAGATTCTTTCAGTTCTGTATAAAGTATTCAAAATTCCTTGAATGGTAAAACTATCATACAATCCATACAAGACATGGTCAAAAAATAATTTTATAAAGAATTGGTGATTGTGTGGATTTCCAGCCACATGGATATTAGGGGAAATTTTATTTACTAAGCAGTTAATTTCCCAGAACATAGTAAGTTAAAAATGATCATCACACCGTTGAGGTAACTGACTTTGAAAACATCTTGGGAATTTTCTTCTTAAATGAACATGATATTGTTTCCTACTAAAACGTTCAAATATTCTTCTTTAAAAGTACCTTCCAGCTATCTCAACACATCCAACATTCATATCTATTTCATGGAATTTCCCTGTTCACAACAATTGCCCTGAATTACACTTATGGATGATATGGGTGATATGGATTCCGAACGAAATTATACGACGCACAATTTAAAAAGAGAAAAAGAGAAAAATATCCTTCTCGGCTGCTAATTTTGATCATTTTGTGATCTGACCGTTTTCATTGTACTTCGGTTATATTTTCCAAAAAATTTTCTTAGACTTATCACCATAAATGTTGAAAAAATTGAAAATTTACTGAATATTTACTACTTCCCTTACAACTTTTATCATATCTGAACTACGGAGAAAGTTTAAAATTTTAGGATATCGGACCTATTTTGGACCACTTATGGAAGTGGCTATCCTATTCTTGAAATAAACCAGTGAATGTAATCAGATTTTTCTATGAGAACAATAAAAATACCTTCAATGCACGACAAATTAGGGAAAAAATTTGTTAAACCATTTTCCTACTTTGGACCATCACGAAAACTAGAAAGAATAATAAAATGTACTGATACGATTAAAAATTTATCAGAATCAAAGTCTCAAATCGATGTCATTCCTAATGAGCAAATTATTCAAAATTAATTAAAATTACGAATACACCCAGAATTTGTAGCTTCGAACATCAGTACACATTAATAGAATACATGAAACAAAACACCAGATTTGAAAAGATATCTGAAAAGAATCTAAATTATTGAAAAAAATATCCACGAGTAAAATTGTCCAGCAAAATAAAAAAACTAATTATTAATTTTTTTACTATAAATTCCTTTTCTAAATTTTCAATTGAAGGATTCCGGAACTATTTTGAACATGAAAAAATTAAAATAAATCGATTTTCCTTGTGATTTCTCTATGAGGAAAGAACTCCTTCAATATACTGAAGTGAATTTATTTGATACATAAAATTATTCATTAAATTGAATTAGTTAAGAAGAAGAAAATTTTTCATTTATTTCAAGAGTGACAGTGATCAATCTCGTAGATAAAATCATTTTTTACATGCAAATTCTACCAGTCATCAAAATAAAAGGCTAAGAAAAAGTAATGAAACCACAATAAAAGTTTTCTATATTTAAAGTACAATAGGATCAATTCATCATTGATAGCTTATACTGACAAAAAAAGGGTTGGGAAATTTTATTACTTGAATGATCAGTAAGTAACCGAATAAATAAATATGACTGGTTCGGAAGATTTTGACGTCCTGAACTCGAACATTTTGTCAGATTTTCAATCACCTTTAGTTTTGGCGATGTCGAGTTTATAAGTTCAAAATGAATTAGATTTGAGTGAAATCAATCATTGATATCTGATGAACCAGTAATTCTAAATGAAAAATAAAAACTGATTCTGAATTTTTTCACTATCCTTCATCATCAAGGCATAAAATTTTGCCCAGATATTTATGTTTGCAATGATCTAAAAAGTGAAATTTTACAACTTTTTGGAACTTGAATAAATATAATTAAATCTGTTGTGTTGTGAGCCTACTTGGTTGAATGATTCAACTGAATCAAAGCAATCGAAAGATTCCTTCTAATTCAACCACGGTAAATGAAAAGTTCATATACCAGTATTTCGATAGCAACTTGTGTAAGTGGTTGAATTAAAAGGAAACTTTCGATTGCTTTGATTCATAATTAAATCACCAAGAAGACTGCAAAAGGAGTTGACTTTTGCGTTGAAACATATTTGAAATTCAATTCTGTTCAAACCTTTTATCAACATTTATAAATTTTACAGAATAGGAAGAAGAAAACACAAATGGAAACTTTTATAATTTTTATCACAAATTTAAAATTTCATACGTCTTTGGAAAAGTTGTTCATTGATTAAAAATCTTTATTTTCAAAATTTATGTAATGTATTACAGTTTTATAAAAAAAAAAGTCCTGAAATGAACTCTGTCGCATAACTAACAGTTTGTTTATGAGTTTAATTAAATTTTAATTAATGAATTTTGAAGGTTATGGTTGGTTTTAAATTCTGAACTCTCTACACTTCATTTATACTTCTTATAAATAAACCTATTCTGAAGATGAGGTAGAGATTGTTAGTGTCAAGAATTGAATGTAAATAAAAATGGTTCGTAGAATTGCAGTAAGAAGTTTACAATTTAAAATAAATTTCAATTTGAGAACGCCGTGTAGTATCTTGAAATGATATGTCTTAAACCTGGAGTGGTTAACGTCTGAATTTGAGCAAATTTTCGACATGTTTAATTACCCTTATTTTTGAATACCTTTTGAGATCAAGAATTTTTCTGTTACTACGGTAAATTTATTTCTTGAACTTAAACTTTTACTTGGAAAAAATCTAACTAAATCTGCTTTCGTCAAATTTGACTGTCACTCTTGCTATTATTTCTGAGAATAAATCAATAAGCATTTTTCGTTTTTTATTCCATTTATCAAGTTTGTCATGTTTGTTCATTCGTTATCCAATTTGCTTAAATCCTCCGTTTATATCATGTGTTTGAGAATTAAAAAATGTAAAAAGAAGTTGTACTTCAAGAATATTTTCTTCTTTTTATTTTTATACATTCTGTAGGGCAAATTATTCTATTTATGGAACAAAATAAAACAACTCTGAACATTACTCGTACCTACCATTTTTCTTCGCTATAAAACTTTCTGAATGTTTTCATTTGCTGCTGTTTTATCTTACTTTACTAAAATATAAAATTTTTAATCCTGTTTTAACACCGAATGGGTTTACATAACTATTTTTATATGATCTTTTGTCCATTGGTTTTGTGATACCCTCTGCTTCATTTTTTGTCATCTTGAACTTTAGTATATGCCTCGAATTTCGGTATGTTATTAAATGCTTTATTTTTAAACAAAATTTCCTAGCATAAAGCTTCACTCAAAAACTATTCATTCACCGCTAGATAAAATTTTTTTTATACAACTTTATTTTCTTTCGTATGCATTGAAAATGTCATGCACCCTTAATTCGAATGATTTTAAAGCTACAGAGGGAGCTCAATCATCTGCTGATGTTTACGAAGCTTTTTCTTGTAAGCAACGATGTTATCTTTTCATCTCTCCTGAGCTAACAAGTGATTCTTGACACTTCTCGCTACCCAGTCAGTTTTCAGGTTTCATCCTTGAAGAGTGTTTTGTTTAAATAAGAAGGGTGAACAATCTTGAATCTGCATGTGTTAGGTCAGAATGGGGGTAGGCTTAATAGCGGCACGTTATCCAAACATACGGGAAAATTGTGCCTATTTTTCTATATAATTTTGTGCAAGGGATATTTTTCAACTTCGCTTTAAACGTGACTTTGCTAGAAAATGTAAGTTTTCTATCCATGTCATAAAATACTGCGTATGTCTTGGATCGAATAACGAACTTATCAACGCATCCTTCCAACCCTCTCAACTTTTCCATCAAGCATGAAGATGTGACTCGTTTGATGCTCGCAAGCATTCTCAACGACTCTTTGCCATTTTCTGTCTTAGCTTAACTTTGTTCCTGGATGTAGTTTTTTTCCTTTCTTACATCCCATGATTTCGTTCAAGAAAAAGCCAATGAGTGGCAATGTCAGCAGAAGTGTAATGATAAAATCACTTTAGGGCTTAAAGTGGCAGTTGCGTGATAAAATCAACCTTCCAAAAATTGAAGACGAATCGAGAAACCGAGCGAACGAAACATCCGGAAAATGTCACTGATAAAGGGTTTGCCGTCGTCGTTGTTCGTCCTTCTTGTCATTATTAGATTGGTGCTTGGTTTTCCATCCGAGCATTTGTGTTTCACTAATCTAGGCAAGGAATTTGTCTCTTTGTTCCGAAAGTTGGCTGTCGAAAAATCCTAATCACAATCGGAATGTTTCGTCGTTGTGCCGGCGATGGTCTTTTCCTTCGATTTGTTTCTGGTAAATTTGAGGGGAGATTCCGGAAAAAAGAGTTTGAAGTACGATTAGGAAGATTTGTTGGAATTTTGTTTATCAGTCCTTCGGCCATCAAGAAAGACGAAAAAAATCAAATGTAATTATTGGGTTTTTTTTTGTTAACAAAAGTTGTCATTTTTGTAGTAAAATTAAAGGTAAAATATAAGATGAATGACAGAACTTTAATAAAACTTGACAATAGCTTTAAAGGTTATTGGTCACAGATGATCAAAATTAAAGAGCAACTTATCAAGAAACCCCCGTAATGCTCAGTAGGTTCCGGATATAAATATCAAAGTCATAGTATCACTTTAGCTCAGACCATCCGGTTATCCTTATCATTTTCAAGTATTTTTCGACATTCTCCAGCCATTGACCCTATTGAATTTTCCCGGTAAAAGAAAAGTTCGGATCCATTAATGGGCACCCGAATTTACTAGTTTTTTTTCTCTTGTGAATCGGAAGTGCCAGCCATCGTTGTTGCCGGGAGGAAGCACGAACTTTCCAAGATTTAAGAGATAGCTTGCTCGAAGGGCGGTTTTGGGCGAGTTGGGTGTCAATGACGCCTTAAAAAAGTTTTCAAGTGAATAGTCATGTTCAATGAATCGGTTATTTATTTCATCAAGATATGGTCTTTTCCTGAGACAGCTTCAGGTTTGGCTTTTTAAAAAAGTGGGGAAAAATCAAAGCCAATATAGAAGAGATAAAAAAAATGTTTGAATTTTTTCATGTTTTGTTTAACCTGGAAATTTGTTCAACGAAAGCTTAACTTCAAACCAACTCTTTAAAAGATCACAAAATAAAACATCAACCCACGTAAATTGTTGAAAACGAAATTAACGGGAAAGAGCGAAACAGTTTCGCCAATTTTTCCTTAGTTGAATCAGTTCGTGATTGGAATGTTTTCTTGCTTCTCCCTCGCGGAAACTCTGGGTACCTACAGTGGAAAGTATTCGGAAAGAAACATTTTTCTTCCGGTTAGTTCCGAAGCTATTTCTTTGCTTTATCATCCCCCCTTTCCTCGCATTAAAGATGGCTGACTTTAAACCTCTTTATTGACAGCAGTGTCAAAAGTTGAAGCTATCAAGGTTGTTTATTTCTGATTGATGTTACAGATTTAGATTGCTGACATTGAAGTTTTGCTTTGATTGTATTTGTTGCTGGAGAGTCAAAGTTAGAGTTCTTGGTGAGCAAATCTTTTATCGATTCTTGTAAATTGTCTGATTCCGGAGTTTTAAATTTTTTTAATATATTTTTTTAACTTCAATCTTTGTAAAAAAAAGGAACATTCATTACAGACTCAATGCGTTTGAATTTAAATTTCGGATACGCTTGAACTACCCAATAGGCATCACTGTGGCAAAAAAAAAGAACCTCAACATCATGAACCACTTATTCAAGCACACATTCTCATTGACCTATGGTCAACTCTTAGCCGGTCAACAATGGTTGAGTACAGACAGACACGAGCAACTTATGTATGTACCTACTAGTATATCTTACGGAAAATTCCATTCTTAGCCAACCGGAAACCACATAAAATTCCTGCTTCTCAACCGAGCTGTGGCAAAAAGCAGGAAACTTCCGAAAAAAGCAGCAAAAATCCGAACGAACTCTTCTACTTTTGGATACCTACAGCACACAAACACACACACAAGATTCCACTCGAATGGTTTCATCTTGTTCTTTTTTCCATTCTGATTAACAATATGGATGGAGGCACCGAAAGCCGGGCATCATCAGGCAGGCAAGCATCCCAAAGATTGCTGGTGTGTTTAATCTGACTTCCGGGCATCGGCTTCGGTCAGGAAGATGTTTTTTCCGACTCTCGGATGTTGTCGGGGCGAAGAAGAAGAAGAGCCGAATCTAGCAACATAAATAATCGAGTTAAATTATCTATGGAGATCCAATCATCTGTCAGTTGCCACAGCACACACAAACACGGGGGAGGCCAAAAATCAGATGTTCCTGAATGTGCTTTGATTATTCAAGCCTTTTTTTCTGAAAGAGCTCTTTAAGTAGTGCTCAAGCAAACGGCTCGAATATTTGATAGGAAAAATTGACGTCCATAAGCATGCAATTTTATCTTTGAAATTTTAAAAAATTACATTTTTTTTGGTTTTTCAAACTTCATCCTGAAAAATATAGTTTTTGAATAATGATAATTTTGTTCAAAAAACCAAGCAATCTTAAAATTAAACACTTTTACAAAAACTAATTTGTCCAATTTTTCAGATTTAAGTTTATCTCGAGCACAGTTCAAAGTAATAACTTAATCGTATGATCTTTCTCAAAAACGCTACAAAACATTTTCAAAAATCACTGTGAAATATTGAAGAATTTAAATTGTTAAAAAAATATTTTGGATGATTTCCTAGATTAAAGTGACTCCTGATTTATTTTTCCCTCAAAAACTGTCCACATAAGAATCGTTAAAACACATTTCGGGGATATGCAACCTAGAGCTTCTTCCCGTTTCCCTGGCCGAAAATGTGGAGCTATTTTCATGAATGAACTGCTTTCTTTTTTTGATATTTTTGTTGAATTGAGCTGATTCATAGAATTTTGGCTTTGTCTTTGTCAAAAATACTTCTACCCACCGATTTATAACTATGTGGGGACCAATCAAAGATTTGACCACTATACCGGATTGTTCGATAAGTAATAATCTTGTTTTAAAAAGGACATTCAATTTTGGCTTTGTTTAGCAGTATCACATTTTTCTTTGACCTTGTTTTTTAAACTGATTTGATTGATATTAGGATTGATAGTTTTTTTTTGATTTTCGGATACATTTATTAGAAATTTTTGAAATTTTTTTTAAACAATATATTTAAAATTAAAATTTCTGATGAAATGAATCCGACTGCTGATGAGATGAAAATTGATGTTGAAAAACTTTTGAAAAAAATCGCCTTATCTCCCGGTAGAACTTGAACCCACATCTTGCACCTCTCCTGGACCCATGAATTAACACTCTACTAAAGGAGTCAACTTGGAGTATGAAACTTATACTAGTCGAGTGTAGAAGTCCATCGGTTAGAATGGAATTGTCCTCCCATGTGATCATCATCATATTCATTGTCTACTTTAAACGTTGTCAGTTAAAATGAGAATTGATCGGTGGGTTTGTCGTATTTGGATATCCATCCAAGTTTGGTGTTTTTCCATCAATGGTTTTTCCCTTTCAGGGTTAAGCTTGAAGAGAAAAGTTAAAAAATAAAACGACTACATTAGTTTTAAATTATAAAATTCAACTTAAATTTTTATCATTGTTGTTCAGAAAATTTTCAATGTTTACCATTCTGGAGTGACAAATTTTTGTTTAATGCTTTTGATTTACTTCTGATCGATGTTTTTTATTATAAGTTAGGATTTTAACCCATTTGTGAGCAAGGAAAAGCCCCTGGGAGTGAGTGAAGCGATTTTCAAGCCACTTCTCCTAAAGGCATAAAACCTCCTCATCACTGATTTATTCAAATTTTTTTTGCTTGATTTTTTCAATGGTTTTTTACAATATTTTACATTTTTCATTTTAGTAGTGAGACAAACACTTTATTCGTTAATGATATTTTGGCGTTTAGATTTTAATATCTCAACCATATTTACTCAGTGTCGGAAGATATCACGGATCAAAACTGACAATTATTGTTCTGGAAATTTAACATTAATTCTCAATTTGGTTGATGGAAGTCTGTATTTGAACAATAGCTTCTGTTCCAAATTAATCATTTTATGAATGCATATTAGGTCTTTTTTATTCCTAAATCATTCATTTTAATTTTGCCCCCAATTCAGAATTTTTAATGTTTCAAAATATTAATTTATTTTGTTAACGTTGTTTCGCTCATTGGCACAGAGATTCTAATTTGAATTATTTTTTCAGATTTTTTCCTGGATTAAGAAAAATAGCAAAAGCTCGTCTCGGATATCCGGATATCAATGTAAATGTTAATTTAAAAACTCAATTTAAATTTACTGTTTTTTTGTTTCATATAAAAAAACTTCTATGAGCTGCTTTAAACCGTAATCATTTTTTTTATTGTAAATAAGACTTAAACGCAACTGATGTGCTTTGATAAGAACATGCTTTTTCATTTGTTTATTTTTCAACTTTTCTTTTGAATTTTATGAATTTCACGATTCACGTGAAGTCTGGAGTCTGGGAAGTTTTTTTTTCAATCTACTTCATTAAATAAATTTTAAAAGGTGAAATTTTAACCTTTGTTGAGATTATAAAATAGGTTTACCAGGTTGCCAGAATTTTTCCAGCACGTGTCCATTTTGTATAGAAACCTGGCACAATTCGGGCATTTGATTCTTAAATTGACGACCAAAAATGCGGACAAATTTTGCCATAATTCAGAAATAACTCTACAAAAATAAAAAAATACTTCTTTTCTAATTTTCTTTTCTCCAAACTCTTCGACAAAATTCAAATCGTTTTGAAGGCTTCCAAAAAACCTACCATGAAAATTTTGATTAAACTTGCTCGAAAAATTTCGTTTTGAAGGCAAAAGTAATAAATTTTTACAAAACATTTTTTTTCGTTTAATTTGCCAAACAAAGTGATTAAATCCGGATAAAATCCAGACATTTTTCAATGGAACCAACCGGACCAGGCCAACCTGTTCCAAATTTTGTATTTAATATCCGGGCAAATCCGAATAAAACCGGGCTACCTGGCAACCTTAAGTTAAGCTGATTGGTTCGCTCCGTTGGCTTCCTTTTTCTACCACGATCTGCGTACTGGTTTTTTTTCCTTTAATTAGTTTGTAAGAATTTTTTTTTCACTGAACTACCTGACATAACTTCGTTTTTGTCAGTTATGTATCCATTGTCATATTTTTAAGAGTTTAAAAAAAAAATCAAATCAAAAAGGAAATAATTTTGTCACGTTGCAAATGCTGTAAAATCGTTAATCGTTGAAATTAAAAACGTCGATGCTTCCTTTTTTACTGATTTTTCATTCGTCATTTCAAATTTTCCAGCTTTTCAATCATAATTTTGCCTTTTATGTCAACTGTGTTTGTAGTTTATTGCATTGCACAGTGCACTATGGGGCAGTTCCATACAAGGAGGCGGCAAAAAGTATGATAAGGTGTTTTGAACTATTTTGTTATTTTTGAAAATTTTGTATGAAAATTACTATTTTAACTACCTTAAAATAAATTCGAACAAGAATTTTGCATAAATAACTTTTAAAGTACGATGCTTGGTGTTATTTTTGACCCTACTTTTTATTTCTTTTGAAAACCGGGTTTTGGACAAATTCATCATTAAATGATAAATAACTTCAAGACATTTCAAGAAACTCAAGAGAAAAATGTGTGAAATGATTGATCAATCATGAGAAACATTTTTTTTGACAAACCATCATCAACTTTGTTGAATTTTTACACATTAATGGGTAAAAATTACCCATTTGCATGATATTTTCAGCTTAATTTGACTATAGCTCAAAAAAACGGTGCTTTAAGTTGCCTGGAATCTCTTTCATTGTATTTTTAAGACTTTAAAATAGATCTTGATAGTGAAAAGAGTATGGGGAAATGCGGGGATTTTTGTAGGCGAGGCTTTAAAGTTTTTTACTTTTGAAAACAATAATTATTTACTCATTTTAATTATGGATCAATTTAATGTGTAAAAATTTTAAATGGTTCAAATGATAGCTTTTAATATAAGCTTTCATATGGTGTACTTTGAATTTAAGAAAAAATGTTTTCCATAGAAATATATGTGATTTAAATTCTTTTCTTCATCATATAAATTTTTCAATTTTTCAAAGTCTGATGTCTGTGGTGCGTTCAGTATTCAAGATAATGAGTTGAGAAACTGAGAATATCTTAGTTAAATATTAAGTTATTAAATAGTAAAAATAAAAAAGCGATCCGATAAAGTTCAGTTTTTGACTTTTTGCCGCCTCAAATCCCATAGTTCAGTGGTGCAGAACATGAATCTAGCTGTATGGAATTAATAGCGCCCAGGGATGAAGAGATAGACATTTGATGTCTTCAGCAACATTGATTGGTTTTACATGGAGCATATTCCGATAACAAAATTTTTGCCGAGGAGTCCACCGATAGCGAGATAAAAATGCTTACTTTTTTGTTCTTCAAATTAGGGCTTTGATGTCTTGAATAAAGTTGATTATCTGGTCAAAATACATAAGCTTGTTGAATATGTCAAAGTCTTATCACATCACCCTCAGGAGTTACAGTCAAAGTGAAAAAAAAATCTCTTAAAAACAGTTTTTTGAACCTGACACGTTGTAGATTGGATAAAATTATTCGCTGTCTTTGAAACAAAGTTGTAACAAGCCACGATCTACAGTTGTCTTATACATTAGTATGGGTTTAGAAGTTGCTGAAGCCCTACAGAAAGCATTTAGTGTATATTATTGGCAATTTTTGAAGGCTCTTCCATCGAAAAGTGCACATTTTCGCAACACCCCCTTTTTTGTGATTATTTTTTGAGATAAGCGAACTCATTACCATTTGAAATTAGCGGAAATCGGTGGAACTAGTAGAGATTTGAATGATTGAAAATGCACTTTTTATATGAAAATTACCTATTTTCTTATAGAAAAAACGTTGATAACATTTATTTCATTATTAAAGTGTTGCAGTTTTCTTTTATATATTTTGTTTAGTTACAAGACAATTTAATTTGATTATTCAAATAATTTAAACTAAAAAAATAGAACCTAACAAAAATCTGTAATTTTTTTTATTTTTGTTTCTAAAACCGATTTTTCTGAGTAAATTTCATCAGATCATTATTCAGAATGATATTTGGAAAGCCAAAAGTACGATTTAAAACCGGCTGATGTGTTCTGATAATAAAATAAAGTGTTTTCTTTTTAATTTTTTTTTTTGAAAACTTCCGTTGATTTGAAAAAATCCGGGCTTGGGTTGAAATTTTTTTAATCGAATATTCGGGGTTTCCCAGATTTTTTTTATAAAATGGCCCGGATACGTCCGGGAAAAATTCTGGTACTTTTTCTTTGCTTTGTATGATAATATATGAAAATGTAAAGCTCATCTCAAATTCCTGTTACTTTTTTCATGTGCGTCTAGAACAAATGTGAAGGTCCTTGAGGGTTGGGGGATTGGGGGGTGTTTCAGGTTCAATAATGTTTAAAAATAAGGGCCACCTAACAGTCGTCTTTCAGAAAAACTGTCCTATGTCTAATTCCTGAGCAGATAAGATTAACAGGTTAAGTCACTCATCATATGCTTCTTATAAGCTCAGTTAGCTTATTTAGAAGATCAATGGGTTTGTCTCAGATGATGATGTTTCCTATTCAGTATCTCAACATGTGGATCAATCAGCACTTCAGTTTATGATTAAGTTGTTATCTTCACGGCAATAAAAATCTTTTCGATAGTATACCTTAGAATCTCAAACCGACTGACTACACAGATTAGATATTCATTCGAAAAGTTCTTAAAGTTTTAGTGTGATGATACAAGATAAAAAAAATTCATCAAATTTAACCAAATCCCCGTCCAGTATCCGTTTGTCAAGCTTAGCCAGATGACGGAAAATGAAGTTGAAGTATAAATTAAACCAGTCACAGATAGTCTGCTCCGGGCGAGATAATCCAAAAGGATCCGTACCAATAAGGAAATATCGGATGGAAAAATAGCCAGCTATTTATCTTGAACCATTCTTCGTCCTTCTCTGGCCACCAGCAGCCGTCTCATTTAGACATTTTCATTAGATCCGAGTTCTTTCTCAGCTAAGCTTAGCACAGAGGAAGACCAAAAAAAACAAATCAAAAAGCGTTTCGTTATTCGTTCTACATTTGAAAGACGACGAGAGCAAAAAAAAAACCGGGAAAAGATTGGGAGAAAATCATTTCGAATTGGAACAGTTGGCTTAGTGAAATCGGAAAAGGAAAATAAAAATAATAATTCTCGAAATTCATCCTTCCTACGTATACCTCGCCTGAAGCGAATGTTGAATGGAATTTAGGGACCGAATCTGAGCTCCCTTGCTGATTGTGAGGATCCAATGTGTATGTGCGGTCTAGCAAAATGCGATCCAAACGACGAATTTGGCCAAACCCACGACGATGACGATGATGAGGACGATTGTAAAGGAAATTTGTGACTGCTTGAATGATGCTTTCCTCTTTGGTATGGGTTTTTCCACAGAATTTAACCCTTTAATCTGAAGTTGTAAAGCATTTCTAGAAATACCATTATTATTGAATCATTTTTTTTTAAATTGGTGTGGTGTTTGGTGTATTGCATAAGATGTTTGATACAATTCAAAGAATTTCACCATTAAGGAGTCCAAGTTCCACATCGCTTGAATTTTGCAGTTAGACATACCGCTCTATTCGGTTGTGCAGATGAAATCAATTATTCAAATCTTACCCCGGAAACTGGAAAATATTGCATGGCGAAATAAAAAGCACACCTTTTGGGGTTTTAGAACAGAAGATCCGGTTCCGGTTCAGGTTGTTGGGATTAAACCAGCTGCTGAAGCTCCCATGCTTAAACTATGTCGGTGGTAGTGCTGCTATTTACCCGTTGCAAGCTTCTCCCTGTATGGTGGCGGAAAACTAGTCCCTGGAAGACTTGTTAAGTCCTGGTTCTGTTTTTGTGAGAGAAATTGTCGAGACAGATGGAAAATAGAAAACAAGGAAGCTTTTTCGGAGGCTGCTACAATTGGGCGGAATTGTGTTAAATATTTTTTGCTTTGTTTTTGAAAATGGTTTAAGTATTACTACTGCAATTTTCATGAATTTTTTTATTCAACCCTGCCAGAGTTCAAGAAAATTTACCGTTTTCCGAGGTGACAAGAATTAAAGGAAAGATTTTGAATAATTTGAGGATGAAGGATTCAAAAATGCGTTTAAATCTTTCTTACAACAAATTTTTTTTTGTAATTTTTGTCGTTATTTTGATAATTGTTATTTTTATCGTTTTTATCATTTTTATCGATTTTATCATTTTTATCATTTTCATCATTTTTATCATTTTCATCAATTTTGTCATTTTTGTCATTTTTCTTCTTTTTTGTCTTTTTTGTCATTTTTGTCATTTTTGTCATTTTTGTCATTTTTGTCATTTTTGTCATTTTTGTCATTTTTGTCATTTTTGTCATTTTTGTCATTTTTGTCATTTTTGTCATTTTTGTCATTTTTGTCATTTTTGTCATTTTTGTCATTTTTGTCATTTTTGTCATTTTTGTCATTTTTGTCATTTTTGTCATTTTTGTCATTTTTGTCATTTTTGTCATTTTTGTCATTTTTGTCATTTTTGTCATTTTTGTCATTTTTGTCATTTTTGTCATTTTTGTCATTTTTGTCATTTTTGTCATTTTTGTCATTTTTGTCATTTTTGTCATTTTTGTCATTTTTGTCATTTTTGTCATTTTTGTCATTTTTGTCATTTTTGTCATTTTTGTCATTTTTGTCATTTTTGTCATTTTTGTCATTTTTGTCATTTTTGTCATTTTTGTCATTTTTGTCATTTTTGTCATTTTTGTCATTTTTGTCATTTTTGTCATTTTTGTCATTTTTGTCATTTTTGTCATTTTTGTCATTTTTGTCATTTTTGTCATTTTTGTCATTTTTGTCATTTTTGTCATTTTTGTCATTTTTGTCATTTTTGTCATTTTTGTCATTTTTGTCATTTTTGTCATTTTTGTCATTTTTGTCATTTTTGTCATTTTTGTCATTTTTGTCATTTTTGTCATTTTTGTCATTTTTGTCATTTTTGTCATTTTTGTCATTTTTGTCATTTTTGTCATTTTTGTCATTTTTGTCATTTTTGTCATTTTTGTCATTTTTGTCATTTTTGTCATTTTTGTCATTTTTGTCATTTTTGTCATTTTTGTCATTTTTGTCATTTTTGTCATTTTTGTCATTTTTGTCATTTTTGTCATTTTTGTCATTTTTGTCATTTTTGTCATTTTTGTCATTTTTGTCATTTTTGTCATTTTTGTCATTTTTGTCATTTTTGTCATTTTTGTCATTTTTGTCATTTTTGTCATTTTTGTCATTTTTGTCATTTTTGTCATTTTTGTCATTTTTGTCATTTTTGTCATTTTTGTCATTTTTGTCATTTTTGTCATTTTTGTCATTTTTGTCATTTTTGTCATTTTTGTCATTTTTGTCATTTTTGTCATTTTTGTCATTTTTGTCATTTTTGTCATTTTTGTCATTTTTGTCATTTTTGTCATTTTTGTCATTTTTGTCATTTTTGTCATTTTTGTCATTTTTGTCATTTTTGTCATTTTTGTCATTTTTGTCATTTTTGTCATTTTTGTCATTTTTGTCATTTTTGTCATTTTTGTCATTTTTGTCATTTTTGTCATTTTTGTCATTTTTGTCATTTTTGTCATTTTTGTCATTTTTGTCATTTTTGTCATTTTTGTCATTTTTGTCATTTTTGTCATTTTTGTCATTTTTGTCATTTTTGTCATTTTTGTCATTTTTGTCATTTTTGTCATTTTTGTCATTTTTGTCATTTTTGTCATTTTTGTCATTTTTGTCATTTTTGTCATTTTTGTCATTTTTGTCATTTTTGTCATTTTTGTCATTTTTGTCATTTTTGTCATTTTTGTCATTTTTGTCATTTTTGTCATTTTTGTCATTTTTGTCATTTTTGTCATTTTTGTCATTTTTGTCATTTTTGTCATTTTTGTCATTTTTGTCATTTTTGTCATTTTTGTCATTTTTGTCATTTTTGTCATTTTTGTCATTTTTGTCATTTTTGTTATTTTTGTCATTTTTGTCATTTTTGTCATTTTTGTAATTTTTGTCATTTTTGTCATTTTTGTCATTTTTGTCATTTTTGTCATTTTTGTCATTTTTGTCATTTTTGTCATTTTTGTCATTTTTGTTATTTTTGTCATTTTTGTCATTTTTGTCATTTTTGTCATTTTTGTCATTTTTGTCATTTTTGTCATTTTTGTCATTTTTGTGATTTTTGTCATTTTTGTCATTTTTGTCATTTTTGCATTTTAGTCATTTTTTATACAAGTTTTAGTTATTTTGTTATTTATGCACCAAAATCAAAAACACTTTAATGGAACACCGATTAGTTTTCTGGGACAATGTCTTACTTATTCCAAAGTTTGCACAACCTTTACCAAAAGTATATGACATGTACTTAGACCTGTGCCTTTCTGTATATATGAAGATGCAACTAACTACAACACAAGTGATCCGGAATTGTGTGAAAACTTGCGGTAAAACGTGCTCAGAATGTGCCAGAATCCATGACACATCTTCCGTGTACATTGTACAAGACGTTTGAAGAAACTCTAGAAAGCTTAAAGCTTTTCTGGTCGCATCTGAGATCAGTGAGGTTTTTCTTGAAATTTAGCCATTGTGCATCGGGTTGTTTTTTTTCGTCACGACGTTATTATTCCTGCAAAGAAAAACAAGCTATAACTCCTTAATTTTGAACTTGGATGTGGTAATGGTAGGTTTTTTTGAGAGATATAACATGAACATCTCTATTGAATTTTTAAGCTCAGTATAATATCAATGGAGATAGTTTTCAGTGTGAAAATGTTTAATAATGAGGCTTTTATTTTTTATTTTCATAATCAAGTAGTTTTAATTAAATGATCCCATTTGAACACTAAATTAAAAGTATTTCAGGGCACATTTTTTTTAGCTTACAACTGGAATGTTTAAGGAATATCAATAATCCCAATTTTTCATAACAGTTTTTCTAGAATAACGAAAACAATCAACACGCAATCTTCTTTAAGCCTAGGGATAACACATGTTGTCACTCCATTCATCACATTCAATTTGCATGGAATTCAAATCCACTTTGCACCATCTGTATGAGCCTGCACCCTAAGATCAAAAACAATTTTCAAAGGAAATTCTCCGACTTGCCCCCTTCGCCGCCATTCGTAACAAACGAAGCTTTTCCACGACAGCTCAAGAAAACGCATGTCATGTTCGTATTTTTTATTAACGCGGCGCGGCTTCATTCCAAACCCTGAAAAACCCCATCTTGCTAAAACTGAAACAAAACAAGAAGGAAACAACCCAGCCAAGCCGGCGGACCAAAAAAAGGAAGGAAAGTCGGAAGGAAATAACACAATACAAAATGAGCGACAGTGGCATAAAATTCTGCTCGTCGTTGTGCTGCTGCGAAAACGTTGGAGGGAACTAAATAGGAAACAAACGAAATAAAAAAGAGCTTCTTAGAAGAACGTGGAACAGCATTCTCGGTTCATCATATTGCATGGAAAGTGTTCTCAGTGCTCACACATGAGCACAGAACATGAGCTGCCTGTTCAAGAACTCCAAAGTTCCTCCTCGTTCCAGCAGCTGCTTCTTACTCACTGGTTCGAGTAAGAGGTAAAAAGGGAGCGAGTTGACGTGTGCAATTCCAGTTAATGAAGGCACAACTTGATGGAAGTTATGCTGCCGAATGATATATTACAGTTGGTTAAGCCGGGGAACAGGGGAAAGTTTTGCTGAATTTGTTTTTTTTTCAATTTTTTGCTATCCCGTCACTGCGTCTACTGACAGCGAAGCTTAGCAAGTTTGAGAGTGGAAAATTCCGGTAGCTTTCAGGAAAAATTCCAGTTCCGAAGGAGCGAGACATGCCACCTTGGAACATAAATGTAAACTTTGGATGAATTTGGATACAGATTGTTTGATGGCCAGTTTTTGAAATTGAATAGTTTCTATAATAACAGAAGTGTTCAGTGAAAAGTAACATTAGAAGTGTTCTGAAGGTTTACTTTACGCTGGATTGGGAAGACCAACTAAATGAGTGTTTTGAACTTTATGAATTTATGATGGATTGAGAAGACCAACAGGAAGAGTGTTCTGAAGGCTCTCTTCACTAATTTACGTTAGATCGGAAAGACCAACATGAGGAGTGTTCTGATGATTCACTTCATGTTTTTACATTGGTTTGAGAGGACCAACATGAGAAGTGTACTGAAGGTTCACTTTTCGTGAGATCGGAAGTACAAACTTGAGGAGTGTTCTGAAGGTTCACTTCACTAATTTACGATGGATCATGAGGACCAACATGATGAGTGTTTTGAAGATTCATTTCTTGAATTTACTTTGGATCGGAAGGACCAGCACGAGGAGAGTTCAGAAGGTTCACTTCACAAATTTACGATGTATTGAGAGGACCAACAGGAAGAGTGTTCTGTAGGTTTACTTTACGTTGGATCGAGAGGGCCACCTTGAGGGGTGTTCTGAAGGTTCACTTCACGATTGTACGATGGATCGGGAGGACCAACATGAGGAGTGTTCTGAAGGTTTTTTTTTCGTTAAATCAGGAGGACCAACTTTAGGAGTGTTCTGAACGTTCACTTTTCGAATTAACGATGGAGTGGGAGAACCAACTTGAAAAGTGTTCTGAAGGTTCACTTCACGAATATACGATGTTTCTGAAGGCTCACTTCAATATTTTACGATATATTGGAAGGACCAAAATGAGGTATGTTATGAAGGTCCACTTCATGAATTTACGTTGAATCGGGAGAACCAACATGAGGAATTTTCTGATGGTTTTCTTATACGTTAGAATGAGAAAACCAACAGGGGAGTGTTTTGAAGGTCCACTTCATGAATTGACGATGGATTGAGAGGTTCAACATGATATGTGCTCTGAAGGTTCACTTGATTTCACGTTAGATCGGTAGGATCAACATAAGGAGTGTTGAAAGGTTCACTTTGTTAATTTACGTTGCACCGGGAGGACCAACATTAAGAGTGTTCTGAAGGTTCACTTTACGTAGGATCGGAAGCACAAACTTGAGGAGTGTTCTGAATTTATAATGGATCGGGAGGACCAACATCATAAGTGTTCTGAGGGTTCATTATTATGAATTTACGTGGGATCGAGAGGACCAACAAGAGAACACTCCAGACAGAACAGAAGGTTTAGTTTACTAATTACGTTAGATTGGAAGGTCCAACACGAGGAGTGCTCTGAAGGTTTACTTTATGTTGGATCGGAAGGACCAACATGAAGAGTATTCTGGAGGCTTACTTTACATTGGATCCATAAGACCAACTTGAGGAGTGTTCTGGAGGTCCACTTCAAGAATGTACGATGGATCGGGGGACCAACATGAAGAGTGTTCTGAACGTTCACTTCTCGAATTCTCGTTGAATAGGGAGGACCAACATAGTTTTCGTTGGCTTTAGATGGCCAACAAGAAAAGTTTCTGATTGTTACTTAAATACCTTGTTTTGATGACCAAACAAATTTTCCTCAATCAGAATGACAAGTCCTATAGAGAGTTGAGTTGAAAGATCCAAAAGAGAAAAACTTTGGCAAAAGGTTTTAAAATTAGCGTTGACACGGGTGGGAGGTCAAAATAAGGAAAAGCCTTTACCTTAACCCTCATTTTCATATTTTTGTGAAATCTCACAGCATGAATTGTTGCACCTCACAAGAATGTAGATTAAATTTGCTTTCCAATGAATATACTTTTGATTGGTCTAAACAAAGTAAAAGCACTGAAATTCCGGGTACAACCTGACGGTGGACCACAAAAACATGTGAAATTTCAATTTGTTTAAAAATCGCGAAAAGTAGTGAACTTTGAAAAATTCCAGTAAATTAAATTTTTGTTGCATCGAGAATCTAAAGACAGCAAAATGTTCGAATTTCAATAAATGTTGTGGTCATTTTTTTTTTAAAACTCTACCATCGCTCAAACAGTATTTACTAGCAATCCAATGAAAAGTAGGTTTTTCAGACCACTTTTTTTTAACTTTTTGTGACTATTTCATTAAAAAAATTTAAAAAATATTTCTTGGCTTCATGAGCTTTCATATGCATAAAGCAAATATTTTTATGGACGTGTAACAACAGCAGTTTTCCTGAGGCATGTTTTTTTAGATTTTTTTTTTCTTTCATGCTGAATAACGAGAAAACTTGTAGCTTTAGCTATATATAATGTTTTAAACATATTTAACTGCCATTGCAAGGTTTCTATTGATATCAGTTTTCTTAAATCGGTTGAACACACAAAAAGTTATAACGATTATAGCTTGTAGTGTCAAATTGACACTCCTAGTGCTGATTAGGGTAATGAAATCTGATGCGGATGAGGGTTAAAACGTTTGAACTGGAAAATATTGAATCAGTTAGTTCAACAAGAGATAAGTTAACTCAGGAGGTCCAACTGTTGTTGTCCCTATCTTGAGATTCAGCATTTTCCCAATATGGTATAACCGCCTTTATGAAGCTGTTCACCAAATGAAAAAACTTCGGAGGGATCTAGTTTTCCTCAGCCGATTATTTTAATCCGTTTCGTTATAAGAGGAAAACATTCGCAAAGAAGATGCTCCGACGATTCCTTATCGATACTGCAGAAACGACACTCGTCAGAGTTCATTCTGCCAATTTTTTCTCGTGATATCTTCTTTCACACCTGTAACGAGCCCTGTAAACATTTTAAGGTATTTCTCAGATAAGCTAAGAGCTTTGATCCGATTTGTTAAAACTTGGTTGGATAAATCTTTCAGCCTGTCGCCCTCCAACAGCGCTTTTCCAATTATCTGCAGTTATAGGTTTTTCTAAATTTTTTATTTCTTACTTAAAATAGCATTTGGATATACCGCAAAATGGTTCTGGTCCCTCAACGAAATAGAAGACCCTTCTCTGACCAAGCTGTCGGCCTTTTCATATCGATCTGTACCGCAATTCCCCGCAACCCAGTAAAGATTAACTGATTTTTTTGAGTTAATTTTTTCCGGCAATTGATGCACTCTCATGTCATACCTACTATCCAACCAAACTCGAGTTCTCAGTTGTGGCGAAAAACGGCAGAGAATAGGTTAGGCATAATTTTCCCGTATGTTTGAATGGAGAGCTGATATTAAGTTTACCCCTTTTCTGAAACCTTAAAATAAAATGAGCAGTGCGTTTATTCGAGCCTGATTTCTAAAACAAACGAAAATTGTGTTAATAAACTATTTAAAATGCCGAATCTAGCAGACAAATATCATTTGTTTTGAGATTATCTACGTATTGCAGAGCTTCTACAGCGTACTGCCCCTACTCGCATAACAGTCCCATATGAATTTTCGTCATTTTTCATCTAACCTGACAGTTCTTCATTTTGAACATAGGGCTTTAATATAAAACAATAAAAAAGAGATTTTGTTCTAGAAATTTCGAGAAAAATATCAATTCGTGGCTGTCCCATAAGAAATATACCCGCATAACAGTCCCATATGTGAAATACCATGGATTTAGTTAATTTTCAATGTTTCTTTCGGCGAAATAGTCTTTGATTTATTGCTTTAAATCATTTAAAAAAGATTTAATTCACTTGATGTCGAATTATGCACACTAGTTTTTGAAGGCAGACCAGTAAGAAGGAAGGAATGTCTTCTTCAGCAAAAAACTATCAGATGCTATCAAAATCGTAGAAAGATTGAACTTACCTTAAGGAATTCACGATATTTTTCCAAAAATATGTTTGTTTTTCTGATAACTGCGTTTAGAAGTTAAAAAATGATCGAATTTAAGTTTTAGGAAGTAGCTTGGTGAGCAAAACATATTCTGTATGGGACTGTTATGCGAGTAGATTTGAAAAAGGTCTCAAATATGCTCGCATAACAGTCCCATAACAAACAAATAAGTTGCTCCCGACCTTATCAATGCACCAATTTCGAAAATTTCATGTCTTACGATTTATTATGACAACCTAGAACACCTTCCATCAAACGATTTTCGTTTATATTGAATGTTGTGGTCACAATTCAACAATATATTCCAAAACAGAAAAAGCTGATTTTCTCGCTTGCTTGTTTTTGCATATGGGACTGTTATGAAAGTAGGGGCAGCGTATTATGTAGCAACTATTACCTATGACTGAAAAGGCAATGATGAATTTTCCAACAATATATTTTTAAAAATGCCCTCGCATCAACGACCATCGGAAAGTTCTAACTTGTGCCTTTTAACAAATGGTTTATAATGGTAGGTACAACATAAGAAGAAATATTGGCATGAATAAGCATAGGGGAGAGAAACTGCGGTTGTGGGATTAAAATAAAGTGAAAGTGAATAAAAAATCCTTATGTTTGCATATTCTCAGTTTGAAATTTCGCTACCAAAACATTGAGTTTTCGTTATTCCATTTTTCTGTAGGGGGGAGATGTATAGCCGATAATTACGAGTACGATACTCTCTCAGATGATAAGCATTTCCGAGGAGGTAATCTCCCATGGGAGGGTGGGGGGAGAACAAGAAAGAAATTCATAGAAACGTCTGTTGAAAGCATGATCTCTCGAAATACCTAACAATAAGCCGAACTTTACTAACAATTTTGTTAACCGTTTGTTTCACTCAAAAATCGCTGAAAGTGATGTGGTTGCCACGGAGCTTGAGTAGACGCGTATTTTCCATTCAGCCAGTCCAGTACAGCGCGAAGCAAATGTTCAACACTTATTGGCATGTTTGTCATTTTTTTTTACCAACATTAATCATTATAATCTTTATTGAGTAATTTACACAATATTTTTTAAATTTGATCCCTTACCTAGCTTTTTTTTAGTTATTCCTATAAATTTGATGAAAAATATTTTAACAAATGATCTTGAATTTTCACTTCACCAAACTGAAAAACGCCAACATTAAAATCATACATCGATTTGTTCTCATCGCGACAATCATTTCGCTAATTCTCATCAACTTTCAACACCGTTTAATACGGAGACCGTACTTAACCGAATTAATCACTGTTAATCCTAAAAATCCGTTTCGAGACCCCTCCGAGTCTAGAGTCTAGACTGGACCGAACCGGACCGCATTGGATGCTTTGTACTGGCAAAAGTTTCCCACAGCTCGTGGATTTAAGGGCTCCCAAATCTGACCACTTTGTTGTTGCTTGGAATGATGCTTAGGCAAAAACAACAACAAAAAAGAATGACTACAAGCATAATCTGGGCAATTTTTTAGCTGTCTCCGTTTGCTCGCTTGTGCCCGTTCATCTTTATTTTGACGGTTTAGAGTGAGCTCGACGTCATCCAATTGGCAAAATCCTACCACTGCAAAAGGCCGCGTTTCGGTGGATTATAACCATGCCAACAGTTTTTTTTTCCGCAGCCTTACTCCGGAGTTTGCTGGATCATCCCGGAAATCTTACCAGCCATCATGGTGAGCTTTTTTTGTTGTTTTCTCATTCTGTTGTTTTACTTTCTGCCAAGAGGATGTGCTGATTGGATTTTTTTTTGCAGCCACCGTCCTGTTATGAGATGGAACAGGTAGGCTGTAACGGGAAATGTTTTTAATCTTGCAATTTGTCTTATTTTGTCTTAAAATCAAAAGTAACAGCTTGAAGTAAATTAAATTTGAAATTTATCGCTCGCTTTAAGTTTAATCAACATGTCCTTTTGATCTAGCAACTGGTTATCACTAGTGTTAAGCTGAGAACCAAACACGTGAATTGCAGAAGCATCGTTGGAAAAAATCAAACCCGGGCGTAATTTTTATTAAGGTATACAACCTGAGAATTATAAATTTAAAAGATTTGGTTAAAAATGATTTTAAATCAATTTAAAAACAAAAACCTGAAAACTAGAAAATATCATCACCTCTAAAAGTTAATACCGAGAGATAAGATACATCACGACTGTAACAAGATTGAGGGTTGCTCGCTGATCCGTCCCACGCGACTGCTCTCTAATTTCAAACCCAATGAAAATTACAATCTGAAGGAAGACAACCGTAACGGACCAGGACATATTCCAAAATAAATAAAAGCGTAAAAAAACAAAAAAAAAGGCAACATCGGGCTGAATCCCTTCAGTTTCACAACAACACGCTCAAAGAATACCAGTCAGAGAGGAAAACAAATTAAACTTGTTTTCATTTATCCCCCCAAACGACAACGACGACGAAGCTTGACAGCAAAAAAAAAATGGTGACATTGCTGTGTCGTGATTTTTTGTGCAAACAGGCCCTCAAGTGCACAACACAACCGGGTGGCGCTGCTTTTCCATATGCAAGTTGAGCAGAAGAGCTACAGAGACAGCAATTAGAGACAGGCATGGGACACTGACAAAACAGCGAAGGTACAATAACAATGTCATCGTCACGGAAGCGTAAAACTGTGCTGCTACACGTATATGGAACCGTGTTACGTGTTACGACGACGACGCTGTCGTGGACGATGTGAAGTGCATGAAGTTGTCAATCTGAGTGAGCGAAAAATTTCGGAACATCCTCGGGTGCAGAAGTGAACGAAAGAGGTTTTTTTCGGAGAGTCACGTAACTATTTTGGAATAAAGTAATTCAAACAAGATTATGTTTCGCTGCCTTGAGAATCACAAAGATTTTTTTTTTCGCGATTATTAACAAATTTTTCAAGAGGGTAGTTTCAAAAATGGTTCTTTGTAAATTAATAATTTTTACAGTGATTTTTAAATGATTCCTAAATCCTAAGCTCCTGCCATATGTGTAAACCATGAAATCAAATTAAAGTCTTCAGTTTCACTCTTAAGAGCTAAATATTTTTACCTAATCGTAATTCGTAAACATCGAATCTATGCACTTCTCATTTCAGCACATATGTAGCTACGTACAATTCTTCAACATCAACAGATGTCAAAATTCTACCGGGAATCGAAAACTTCACCGGCTGCCATTTGATGGTCATATTGAAAACTTTCTCATTCAGCTCAAACTTCTTGATCCCTGCCAGCGGAAATATGTACGTAAATCAACGAGCGTGGGAAGTACAACGAGACACGCTGTGGGGGGGGGGGGATTGTTGGTTTCATTGTTTGTGATTGTGTGTTGCCCTTTTTCCGGAGTCGAAACGGAAGCCTCCCTCTTGACATTGCTGAAAAGTGTGGAATAATTTATTTGAGCAAAAGTGAAACGATGCGAAAACTCAGAATAGAAAAATGAGCTAGGTTTTAATATCTTTAGTGATATGTGCAAATTAAATAGTTACTTACTCTATTATGTGTTGTGAGCATACTTGGTTAAATAATTCTATTGAAAAAAAGCAATCGAATGATTTCCTTTAATTCAACCACGGTATAAGAATATTTCAGATACCGGAATTTCGATAGCAACTTACTATCTCCTTCAGTGAGCGTTTTCAATCGAAAACGCTTACTGAAGAAGATATTAAGTTGCTATCGAAATACCGGTATCTGAACTATTCTTATACCGTGGTTGAATTAAAGGAAATCTATCGAATGTTTTGATTCAGTAGTTACTTACCTTTGGTGTTGCTGTTTGGAAAGAGATGCTTAATTATTTTTTAAAAAGGTTAACAGGTCGAAACTAGATTGAAACTCATAACTGAAAATCATACATAATTTACGTGGTCTTATAACATATGCATGACCTACGTTAAACTTGATCTAATGAAATCAAAACAGAGAAAAAAAAACCGAGAGGGAAAAAACATGGAAAAAGCTTTCGAGAAAATGTAAGATCCTTAAAAAAAATTGACTTACTTATCGTTATTCATTCAGTAATAAGGATAAACAGATTTACGTCTTAAAAAAATCTGAGAAGACCATAGTATTCTAGATTTTAACAATTCAAAGTTCTTAAACATAACATTTTTTGTATCAGTATGTTATCTTTGATTTTTCCAGAGATTTATGAAACGTTTAAATGATTTGTCATTTATGCAAATAATTTTTTTAGCAGTGTTAAAACGGTTGTTTTTCATTAATTTAATAAATTATTCAAAAGTAGAATAATTTTTTTTAAAATTACGATCTTCAATCAATGGAAACGGGCTGTCGAACAACAGTAAATTTATTTAAGTACATAATCTACAGGAATCGATAAGAAATATGAAAATAAAAGCATAATTCTTCAATCTCTGAATCTAAAAATATCATTGGCTAAGCAATTTATCTGAAATTTGGAAAGACCCATTCCAAGCACACCTCAACTGGGGAACCGATTTTTATTTTCCATTATTTAAATACAAATTGCACACCATAAGAAAGGTTATTTCTTGAGCTTTATTTTCCATCCTAAGATTCTCTGTTGCCTTTGTTTTAGAGTTGAGTTTGCTATGGTTGAAATTTACAAATTTCATTACAATTTCATAATCAGATAATTTATTGTTTTATTGTTATAAATATTTTATCTTAAAATTTGTTCTTTTTTAAACAAACTTAATAAAACCTGATGTTTCCTCGAAGTGTACATCTTCGAATATAATGGTTAGCATCATACAAGTGCTAAAACAACCAACCCACAGAAAGTGTACAATGTATGCCGTGACCGGGATTCAATCTCATGACCGTTGGCTTAGAAGACTTGAAGGTTCTCCACTATGCCACGGGCTGCGATAGATTCCTCCCATTTTTTGTGAGAGTGGCTACCAGAGAGTGGCATTATAAACTAATCGAAACATATCTGAGTGATATTCATCAAGAGTGGTATATCACGAGTTTTAACATAGTTAGATGATTTGTTGTTTTGAAAAACCTTTTCTATCATTGTAAAAGGAGCAAGCATCTCAAACAATAAACTTGCACTCAACATAAATAGGAGGGTTTTTGGGTTCGATAAATATTTCTTTACTGTTTTGGGATCCCTCACTCATTCTAGAAAAAGAGAAAAAGAGGCTCTCATACATTTTTAAGCCTGTCTTGAGTACTTATCGAGCATATAAACCAAATTTGGAATTGGACGGTAAGCAGGTACTTGAAAACGAGAAAGGATTCAATACATGTTTTTTACCCCCCTCCCCCTTTTCATTCTTCTTTAGAGGAAATGGAAAGGGGAAGGGGGGCTTTCATACAATTTTTTACATAAGTCGAGAGCAGATCTAGCAAAGGGAACCAAAATTTACATGGGAGGGTGTTTCAGTTGGAGAAATATTTGAATGATGATTTGGATTACTTTTTAAAAATAAATTGGCATGAGAGGATTATTGTTTTAGACCCCTCATTCCTTATAGACAGAAGATGGAAAAGGAGTAGAAATGTTTCAATCCTTTTTATAAGGATTCAAACAGAGGTCAAAGGAGAAAAAAGGTTCTCATACACTTTCCCTTATATTCATACCAGAAATCTATCCCTTCTCTCAGAGAGGTGACGAGAGAAATGGAGAGGCTTTTCAACATATTTCTTCGCAGAACTTGTAAACTGATGAAGCAAATAAACCAAAATTATGCACGTGATGCTAAGTATTTAAAAAAAATGTTTCTATGTTAATTTGAAACCTGCTCTATATTTGATGGGGAAGGGTGGGGAGGGGGGGTAACACACGTGAAACATACATTTTTGAATAACTTAAATGCTGTTGAAGCAAACTGTAAAAAATCAAGGACCTATTTATATTTAAAACAAATACCACTGCATTATTTCTTATTTGTATCATAAAAGTGACAATCAAATTCATTATAGATTTTTCAAAAAAAGGATTCTAATAGTAACAATAGCATAGGAGAACAGGTTTAAAAAAGATCTTTACACTCGTCAAAAGTGTCTCCTGATTATATCCCTTTTCCCCTCGTCCGCACCAAAATTGTTTTGCTAGGATGCAGAGGTAACCTCGGTCCTAAAGCATAAGTTTATTATCTTTCATCCTTTTCTCTTATTTTCCTCTATCTATTGACTACTAGGACGTGGCCGGCGCCGGTATTGATGTATAAAGAGAGAGCATCAGGTTTGTTCATTGAGAATAGGCTGTCACTCCCAGACACCATTCTTTTGACCTCTGGACAAAATTGATGGCCTCGGTCAATCACGGAGTAGCAACCATTGGCGATGTGGAATTCGTTCTACTTAGCCACGCCTGCGGTTTTGGAATCCGAAATGTTCAAGTATAAATGATGATGGAATAAATTGTCGAACACAAAAGTACCAAGTCAGTTTAAGTAATAGTTTAACCGGCATTTCGGGTTCAATGACTTAAGGTGGATGTGAGTAGTCAATCAAGCTAAGCTAAGCTAAGCTAACTTAAATGCTGTTGAAGCAAACTAAGGCAGAGTACTAATTTGAGAATTTACAAAAGTTTTTACAAAATAAAAAAAAATCATTCACAAAATTTAGAGTTAATCTTCTTCGTATTGCAGTTCGAAGCTTAAATTGCAACTTCCATTTAAAAGTAAAATTTTAAAATTATAATTTGAGGCACCTACTGATAAAAATTTCACTAACTTTAAAAAGTAAGACAAAGCGCACCGGGTCAGCTAGTACATCTATATAAAAGAGATGTAGCAAATATTGCGCTTTTCAACTATTCGACCAAACGAATATCCGGTCGAATATATTTTTGACTTTTTAATAAAAATACAAAAGCGATTATTTAAATTTCATACGATTTCTACCATCTTAATGCCCCTCATGTTTTCGAGTCGATTTTTTTCAACCAGATGGTGTACTTATTACAAGATATTTTTCAAATAGAGGTCTCTCTGATTAAAAAAAATCACCAATAAAATAACTAAAAGAGCATCAGATGACTTGTCGCTTCAAGGGCGTTTATGTCCAAAGAGAATGGGTTCCTTTGCAATCTGAGACAAATCACGTCGAAACAGATGTCAAGCAATTTCAAAATGGTTTATTTGATATCGAATTAGATGAAAGTCGAATGTAAACAAGACATCTTCAAAATAGTTGTTAGAATGAACGATGATTACTTAACCTAAACCGTACTATACTTTAAACCACACGGTCGGACAATTCAAGATAATTTTTGAAAAAAAAATATTAAAAAAGGGCAAATCTGAGCAAAATTTAGGCCATAAACAAACAAAAGGAAAGTGAAAGATATTAACTTAAAACTCAAACTTTTCATTGAATCACAGCAGCAGCAAAGGTTTTTTGTACACAAAATCTTTATATTTTGAAAGAAAAATTGGAGTTTTTCATTTAATTTAGCAATGAAAACAACATCTGGACATCACGGCCAGATTTGACTTATCTCGGATACTTGATTGGATTTATGGGCAAGCCTAGATATTCCAAGAAAATCTGGAATAAATTAAAATCAAAGTATAAAGCTAAACTTGTCACACGGATACACCTTAAATGTTAAACTAAAACCACCGAATATTCCGTAAATCTCTACTACATAAGAATGAAGAAAAAACCGCTAAAAGTTTCCCAGAAATAAATACAATTATAAAAAAAAAATTTTTGATCTTGGTTAATCTTATTGTTCAACATTTTATAAGAAACAAATTTTAAAGACTTTCATAGAAAATAAATTTCTCATTAATTATTAAAAATAACTGTCCTTAATTGAAATTTTACCACAAAGAATGTTACTAGAAAATGCTAATCGAACCCCTTATTCACATAAAGTCCCACAAAAGAGACTTAAAACTGAACTACAAAATTAAACAAATTAAAATATGAACTAGCACAAGGTTCCATGCTGAATTTCCGCCAGATTTTACTACGGGAAAGGGGTTGCGCAATAAACCTGAAGTTATTGTGGAATCATAAGAATTTTGTTCAAAAGTATATAGTAGACGTGTTTCTTTCGCTCCATCGATGTGAAAGTTGAATTTTAGAATTAAAGACGTTTTTTGTTGTTAAATTATGATTTTATCTTGAATTAGTTGATAATGCATAGTGATCAATAGTTGCATTTTTCAGGTGGACGGACCACAGGTTGAATGATCCGCTACAAGAGAAAACACACTTGCTATTTCAACGATTGGTTAGTTCGTTGCATTATCCTTCTAATTCATTTATTCTGAACTGATGTTGATAATTTTCCGGAGCCTGCAAAATTCTAAAATTCAAAAATACCGTTTTTTAATTTATGACGAGACGTGAGGTGATTATGTTGTGCCTTGAAGCCCGAGAGTTTGTTTATGTAATCGTCTTACATATCATGTTCCAGGTTTTAAATTTTCGATATTAATCAAAGTTTTCTTTGCTACAATTCAATCGGCGATAAGTTGTTGAATGATATAAAATTATTCGATGAATCATATCTATAACGACACATTTGAATTGCTCGGATACTGTGTCAGTCATGAATAGGTTCTTTCACAATTATTCCGCCGAGTCTCTTGATGGAGTTAATTTCAAAAGATTTTATGGTGACACTAACTATTTTCTATGTGCTTAAAATATTTATTTTCAAGAACGATTAAAGGCGCTACATCTATAGACCAATGACCAGAGATGATGGTGAACAATAATCCGAAACATGTACTTTGGTTAAACGTTCAGTAAAGTAACAAAAAAAAAATTATCAATTGATTCAATTTATATCAATGGATATCAATTTATAAAATCTCGCATTTCTTATGTGAAGTTTTTGTTGTAAAAATATTGTCTGTTAAAAATTTTGTTTTTGTTCTATTTTCAAGTCAGTTCTAACTTATGAAAAAGTTTTGAGGATATTGGATCGTACATCAAGCGAAGTTGAACAAGCAAGTGATCGATAAATTAATTGCACGATTTTATTTCTTTTTGTGGAACGATTTTGAATGAAAAAAAAACAGGAAAATTTTCCAAGCTCCGAAATGAATCCAAAATGGCTTAACCCATTTACGCTCGAAACCGCAAAATCGTATGCCGACAGTGCAGTTCAGTGGTAGGAAGAAAGGAAGGCTACAACCACTCGAAATGGAACATTCTAATTTTCTTAATTAAACCATTGTCGAGTAGTTTAGCATGTGTGCCACACGCGTTTGCCGTTTTGCGGTTGCAACTAATGGAACCTGAGAGCGTGGAGCTGATGTGATTGCGTGGCGTGTCTTTTGCTTCTAGTTGGGAAAAGGCAGGAAGACCTTTCTGCTTAAATATTTGAATATCTACTTAAACTTGAAGATAACAGGCAAAGCTCGTCTCGGTTTGACTGCCATTGCAAGCAAACACACCCTTTCCCAAATTAAATCTCCAGAGGGTTCGTTAGTCGAGTTTGTTGAAGCATCAGCAAGCAGTCAGTCGTCATCGTTATTGCAACCCAGCCATTTGCTGCATCCCTAGCTGCTTCTCATAGGACGAGAACTTTCCATAAAATCTGGATGGAAGACACTACTAGAATGCATACCGATTGTAACGCTTGTAGTGGGTACTTGAGAAGAGCAAAATTGTGATCCTTCACAGTGTTACACAAGTGGTGCCATCGTAGTCAGGAGTTGCATGTTTTTCACGCATTGATTAGGAAAACCGGCTTTGTTCGACTCTTTTCCTGTCAAGGGCAGGAAGCTTGTCAGTTTTCGAGTGCTTTTTCAGAGAAGAGTTTCAATCCAGTTGCATCGAGTGTAGATGACAGATGAACTTGATTTTGGAAAATGATTGTAATGAACATGAACTTGATTTGGTTAGTTGTAAACTTCTAATCATAACCATAAAATATGAATGCAGTCCGCTCAAGTCCGTAGGTTTGGCGAAAATAGAAGAATGTACTGATTTTGGCAAATGAACTTGATGATCGTTTTTTTTTTTTTGGTCGTCGGGAAAAATTTTCGTTTAACCGCAGAAATCTTATAATTTTGTCGATAATCCGTAGAAAATATTTTGGAAATGCTGAAAATCTATAAATTTTGAGCATCGATCCGTAGCTCAGTAGAAATGCTTAAAATCGGTAGATCTGGCAACGCTGATTGGTAACCTTCATTGGTCTCATACCTAAACTGAGAGGAGAGACAGTTTAAAGTCGACCAGCAGCTGATTAGGAGAAAAATGGTGCTGCTTCTCAATTTTTGTATGTTTTGAATGTTAAAAAATTTTCTCAAGTTAGTAAAATCAAAAATTTCAATTTTGATAAATATTTTTTGACGTCTGATGATGGGTGAAGCAAAATTATCCGAGACTTAACGTGAAAATAAATTTGCTGTTTTATTCAACGAGAAATACCAATAAGACTAAAAAGTATAACATTAAACGATTATTGAATTATTTTCATCACTGTCTAAAATTTGAAACATTTTCTATGTAATGTATTTATAATAGGTATTCCGGCATCTGTTTATATACTTGGTCAGCTAGAAACTGATTGTACGATCCATATTTTCAGTTATATTATAGCAGACACTCAACTCCAAAACTTTCTGCCGATTCTGAAATCCAAGTACAAATCCGCTTGCAATTTAAGCTTAAAACTCACAATACCATAGCCGCTCGCTTCTCAGCGCTTCATTTCATTCTCAAAAAATGAAAATTTCCAATTGGCTTACTTCTGGTCACACTACTCGCGATATTTTCTATTTTTTTTCTTCCCCTGTCGGGATTTTACGATTCTTATGAATCTCAATTCAGAGATTCACTCAGACACGTCTGCCACTCACAAGAATAGATCAATGACTGACTTTGTTTTGCTTGTTTAGCTTAGTGTTGGCAAAATCATAAACGTTGCCATAGACTTTTTTTTAAATTTTTTTGAGCTACAGTGTTGCTGAATACAACTATTATTTTATTTTATTTTTTATTAAATTTGATTTATTTTCTGCATATTCTACATCTCATCTCTACATTCCTTTCTATTCTCATTCTCTATCATTTTTTTGGCTTTTGAAAAAAAAAAAATTAATTACCAAACATCTTCAATTTTTATTTTATATACCACATCTTTTTTCTTCAGCCTACAAATTAATTTAATATCTGCATAACCTTCATCTCATCTCTTCATTTCTTCTCAACTCTATTCTCAAAAGAACCTTTTATTTACAGACTTTTGTTTTTCTTAAATACAAAATTTTAAATTCCAATTATCCCTTATCTCAATTTTACATTCCATTCACAGCAAAAGCTTTTAAAATCAATTTTTTTTCATTTTCTGCATATTCTTCATCCAATCCGAAAAAAAATCTTCACAAAAGCTGTTCCAATCTGTGCTTTTCCTGTCACTATGTTTTTGGCCAGAACAATCCGAAAACTTTCTTAGCTACAGCTTTCTTAAACTGTGCTTTTCTTGTCACTCTGTCTCTGTTTATGAGAGCCGGAATTATTCGACAGTATTTTAAGAAACAGCCTTCCCAACTAGAAGGCCAATTCAAAACAAATAATCTTTAAAATCCAAATCAAATCCGGTTTTTTTTTCTTCGGAATGCAATATCGAAGCAAACAATCAGCAGCCGCAGCTTTAAACATCTGCGCTTCCAAAACCAATTTCGTCTTTTTCCACCGGAAGGCCAAATCAAAGTAAACAATCAGCAAAAGCTGCCTGAAAATCTGCGCATTTCGTCTTCTTTCACCGGATGGCCATATCATAACAAACAATCAGCAGCAGCAGCCTTAAAAATCTGCGCTTCTTAAGCCATTCCTTCTTTTTCCACCGGAAAACCAAATCAACACACACAATCAGCAGCAGCAGCAGCCTTAAAAATCTTTACATCCCAAGCCAATTCCGTCTTTTTTTCACCGGAAGGCCAAATCAAAACAAACGATCAGCAGAAGCTGCCTTATAAATCTTAAATTCCGTATTTTCCAATAGTCGAATCAGAAACAATTTTGTTCGTTAGGGCTTGTGATATAGCTCAGTTGGCAAGTCAGTCGCTTTCTGAGCCGATGTCCATGAGTTCGAGCCCAAGAGTAAAAACATCGATCACAGTTGTACCGGATAAGTTTTTCAATGACTTTGTCCGCCAACTTCATCGTTGATATAAGTCGCGAATGACATAAAGATGTTAAAACGACTATAATCGAAACAAAAAAAAAATTTTTTTTGTTCGTTGCAGCAGCCTTCAAAATCTTTATTCTCTGTGCCAATCCGTATTTCTACCGGAGTCCAAATCAAAAACAATTTTGTTCGTAGCACCAGCCTTCAAAATCCATGCTCTCTGTGCCAATCCGTCTTCTACCGGAGGCCGAATCAGAAACAAATTTTTCGTAGCAGCAGCCTTGACAATCTGAAGGACCTCATGGACGTATATGAAAAGTTATAAGTGTTTCGAGGACCCCGTAGCTAGACCTAAGTGTTTTGTTTTAATTTAACGTTCCTAAATGTTGGTAAAATATAACTACAGAAAAAAATTATGAAGCACTCAAAAATGACAAAAATGATGAAAATTTCATAAAATATAACATTAATTTCAAACAAAGACTAAAAATGACAAAAAATAACTAAAAACTGATGAAGAATGAGAAAAATAGCAAATATGACAAAAAAAACAAATATTTTTACCAAAACAAGAAAAGTCCTAAATGCATCAAAAACATGACAAGAAAAATAGAAAAAAGACTTAAATCGTCAAAAAAATTCTTAAAGCTGTGTTAATAGCAAAAATATTCCTTTTTGTAGAAATAAATGGCAAAAAGTTGTGAAAAACACGTTCGGGCGTGTTGCCAAAATCGAATGAGGTCTGGAACAAAATAACACAGAATTATACATTCCGTTTGATTTGGGATAAAAAATCTTTCTAAAAAGGACATCACGCTTCATCGTTAAGCCGATATACAAATTAAAATAAAAGTTTAAAAGATCATTTGCCTTGAATAGGATTTTAGGAATAATAATTTAAATAAAACTGGCTGATATGATATTTGTTTTACAAAATTCTAATTTTTAGCATTCCGTTTCACGACGCTACTTGATGAGCATATATTAAGCTTGCAAAACCTGGCAAAATCTGAGCATTTTAATTTAAAATTACCAACCCAAAACCGGGCAATATCCGGGCAAGTTTTGTGAAAATTTAAAAAAATAATCAACAAAAACTCAACAAGAAAATTCAGCAAACATCAGCAAATTGAAATTCGATTAAGTGTATAAATCCAGGTCAAATCGGGGCATTCCTCAACAAAATCCGGGAAACCGGGCCGTATTGGATTTTTCCCTTATTTTGTATTAAATATCCGGGCAATTCCGGGTAAAACCGGGCAATTTGGCAAGCTTAACAAAATTTCACCAAATAACTGAAATTTCGTTTCCAGCTTTACAAGAGCTGGAGCCTTAAAATGTTTTGCCGAAACAAATGATACAAAAATTTCAAAAGTCAGCCTTGAGAAAATGAAATAGATCTTTTTGGCAGATCAAAAAACCTGGGAAAAGACTATAGAAGACTCCATGATTTATTCCGAAGTCGAGTTTCTTAGACTGTTAGGATTTCTTAAATCTTAAATAACATGCGAACCATTAACGGTTGTGAGAAATCCTTTTTAAACGGATTTAATATTTATAAAATAAAACCAGAGAATTCTAAACTGAAAACAAAAAAAAAGTCAATTTCTGATAAAAAAAATGTCATTCATAAATTTGTATCCTCAGTGAATTTTTGTAGCTAATAATAGCGTCGCATTCACTGAACCGACAAATAAAAGCTCAAACGTCCGACGCAAATTTCGATCTAGTCCCAATGTCAATGTATTCATCCGGCAAACATGAAGCTGTACTGCGTTAGGAAACTAGGCGATCAGAAGGGGCCTAACGACTACAACGAACGACGACGGTTAGGAAAGTGACTGCAAAAACGTGCTGCTCAGTAATGATGCAATGTAGCGTATCGAAGTGCTAACGGTGTGCCAACAACTCTATTCCCATTAACAGTCAGTCAGTCGCGGGAAAATGTCCTCCAACTTTTTGGTCGACGAATGCGAGCGACGGCCCAACTTCAATTCAACCAGGAATGTTCCACACCGATGCTAATGAATAGATGAATAAATGAATTCCCGGTAAACTTTGGTGGGGAAAATTGTCATGTTAAAAATATCCGCACTCCGCGGTGGTTTTTCCGTATAGCTGAAGGCGTAAATTCAATGTGTTGCGACAAAGTTGGTCCTTCCAATGAATGTTGAGGCGAAACTCCTTCGGGCTGACAAAAATGACTATGACGATCATGATGATGACGACGCGTAACTAATTGTGCTCATTGAGAGAAACTGTGAATCGGTTCTGGATCATTCCTCCGTTTCGTTCCGTAACTTCCCGGGGGATGTGAAGTGAACAATGCTGGAACGATGCTCCTGTTTCCAACAAAGTGGGTAAAATTAAATGAGGATGAATACACGTTCTGTGAAGCATGAACAGATCAAAAGTTTGGGACGAAAGCTCAACTGTCGTGAAATGCGACAAACATTATTTTAAAATTTATAGTTTTACATATTATATTATTTATAGTATATGTTCGGAGAATACTTAAATTATCTCATCCACCTGTAAAACTTTCTCTAAAAAATAACTTCCTCCATAAAAACAGAAAGACAGAGACAGAGAGATTAGCGACGCCATTCCCGAAATTTGACTTATATCTGCGCCACTTGCAAAAAGGGACAAGCCATAAATTTGCCAAACCCATTAACTACTGCCTACTGACTTCTGCCGAGACTGCCTTTTCATCAGGGACGACGGCCGACCATCATCAAGAGCAAGCGGCACACAATTCCCCGACAGTCGACGGACACTAGACATTTTCCGAGGAATCCGCACTACTTCCGGTGTCCCGGTGCGCTCGTTTTTGGGTGGGTCATTTTTCATCCCCGGGGAAAATCCTTTTTGCTGGACGTGTCATGCTGCTAAATCCTCCTCGGATCCCGGTGAGTTAGGCTTTGTAGATCGTCGTCGTCGTTTGGGTTCCAGATATAAAAAGTCAGATGAGCAAAAAAGTCACTAACGAACGAAAATGTTTCACCCAAAGTATGCTTCAGATCATTTACGGGGGGTTAAGCTGTATTAAAGGTAAACAGAATATTTTTCTGAGCGAAC
Organism: Uranotaenia lowii; assembly: GCF_029784155.1. Taxonomy (NCBI): domain Eukaryota; kingdom Metazoa; phylum Arthropoda; class Insecta; order Diptera; family Culicidae; genus Uranotaenia; species Uranotaenia lowii. Next base: position 3,969,775 of record NC_073693.1, on the reverse strand, counting down.
CAATTTTCCAGCTAAATAATCTTCAATTTAAAGCGGATGAATTCAACGAAGTGTCGTCACCACCATTTTGTACGTAACCAAAGGACAGGGCAATAAACGGATGCTTGCTCCAAAAATTATCTTTCAAAGGCTTCAGCCGAACGTGAAAGTTTACCATTTCCAAAAATCTGTGCCAAAAGCGAAAACTTCTGATCAGCTCATTCCCGAATTACAAGCAGTAGTGTGGAGAGAAAACCGACAGAAAAAAAAGAAACGAAACGACGCCCTGGCAGACTTTTGATATCCTGCTGCGGTCAAGGAGATTCAACCGGATCCGGCAAACTGGACAAACTTGCTCGTAAATGGGCAGCCACACCCCATTCTATTAGCAGCAAATTCACACATATTGCGGAACCATAATCGTCAACGACAGGCCCGGAGATTTGATTGTCGGAGCCGGAGTAAAGTTGAGAAAATTTCTGTGTGATTCTAAAATCAACCCTCCTGGTCTGGCGAATGAAACGACCTTGCGGGGGGTTAAATCTGGCCAAAAAGGTATCCCCTAGAGTGGCACTTGGGCCGCCCGCTTCATATCTCTTGGGGTGAATTCAACCGGAGAAAAGTTTTTGTCACCTTTAACTCCTGTTCTAGGAATAACTTTTTACCGGAGCTTTTTCGCTCGAGGTACCACGCTGAATGTTCAGTTAACATGTGTATGCATTACCATCTTGTAGATTGTCTTCTAGAAATTTTCTTTGAAGCAGAGTTGGATTTAGCCGGAAAAGACAGGTATTGTATTTTACCATGACTTTTAGGAAGAATCACCTTAAAAATTAGTTTTATAATTTGTTCTTAAAAGGTGGTTTTTGCTAACCCGATCACGAGAGAAATTAAATTTTCGCCCAAATAAATTAAAATTTATTTTTAAAACAACATTAAAACATATTCATATTGGAAATACATTCAAAAAATGTTTTATACTAAGAGTTTGAACTATTCTCCTTTCGAAAAAAAAACATAAACGCCAATTCTCATAATAACCCTTAAACCTAATTTTGCCTGAAATTTTTCGGCACGTCTCCTGACAAAATCCTGACATCCAGAATCCTGAAAAATTACAAAAATGAAAAAAAATTACAGAACTGACAAAAATGACAAAAATGACGAAAATGACAAAAATGACAAAAAATGACAAAAATGACAAAAATGACAAAAATGACAAAAATGACAAAAATGACAAAAATGACAAAAATGACAAAAATGACAAAAATGACAAAAATGACAAAAATGACAAAAATGACAAAAATGACAAAACATACAAAATGACAAAATTGACAAAAATGACAAAAATGACAAAAATGACAAAAATGACAAAAATGACAAAAATGACAAAAATGACAAAAATGACAAAAATGACAAAAATGACAAAAATGACAAAAATGACAAAAATGACAAAAATGACAAAAATGACAAAAATGACAAAAATGACAAAAATGACAAAAATGACAAAAATGACAAAAATGACAAAAATGACAAAAATGACAAAAATGACAAAAATGACAAAAATGACAAAAATGACAAAAATGACAAAAATGACAAAAATGACAAAAATGACAAAAATGACAAAAATGACAAAAATGACAAAAATGACAAAAATGACAAAAATGACAAAAATGACAAAAATGACAAAAATGACAAAAATGACAAAAATGACAAAAATGACAAAAATGACAAAAATGACAAAAATGACAAAAATGACAAAAATGACAAAAATGACAAAAATGACAAAAATGACAAAAATGACAAAAATGACAAAAATGACAAAAATGACAAAAATGACAAAAATGACAAAAATGACAAAAATGACAAAAATGACAAAAATGACAAAAATGACAAAAATGACAAAAATGACAAAAATGACAATAATGACAAAAATGACAAAAATGACAAAAATGACAAAAATGACAAAAATGACAAAAATGACAAAAATGACAAAAATGACAAAAATGACAAAAATGACAAAAATGAAAAAAATGACAAAAATGACAAAAATGACAAAAATGACAAAAATGACAAAAATGACAAAAATGACAAAAATGACAAAAATGACAAAAATGACAAAAATGACAAAAATGACAAAAATGACAAAAATGACAAAAATGACAAAAATGACAAAAATGACAAAAATGACAAAAATGACAAAAATGACAAAAATGACAAAAATGACAAAAATGACAAAAATGACAAAAATGACAAAAATGACAAAAATGACAAAAATGACAAAAATGACAAAAATGACAAAAATGACAAAAATGACAAAAATGACAAAAATGACAAAAATGACAAAAATGACAAAAATGACAAAAATGACAAAAATGACAAAAATGACAAAAATGACAAAAATGACAAAAATGACAAAAATGACAAAAATGACAAAAATGACAAAAATGACAAAAATGACAAAAATGACAAAAATGACAAAAATGACAAAAATGACAAAAATGACAAAAATGACAAAAATGACAAAAATGACAAAAATGACAAAAATGACAAAAATGACAAAAATGACAAAAATGACAAAAATGACAAAAATGACAAAAATGACAAAAATGACAAAAATGACAAAAATGACAAAAATGACAAAAATGACAAAAATGACAAAAATGACAAAAATGACAAAAATGACAAAAATGACAAAAATGACAAAAATGACAAAAATGACAAAAATGACAAAAATGACAAAAATGACAAAAATGACAAAAATGACAAAAATGACAAAAATGACAAAAATGACAAAAATGACAAAAATGACAAAAATGACAAAAATGACAAAAATGACAAAAATGACAAAAATGACAAAAATGACAAAAATGACAAAAATGACAAAAATGACAAAAATGACAAAAATGACAAAAATGACAAAAATGACAAAAATGACAAAAATGACAAAAATGACAAAAATGACAAAAATGACAAAAATGACAAAAATGACAAAAATGACAAAAATGACAAAAATGACAAAAATGACAAAAATGACAAAAATGACAAAAATGACAAAAATGACAAAAATGACAAAAATGACAAAAATGACAAAAATGACAAAAATGACAAAAATGACAAAAATGACAAAAATGACAAAAATGACAAAAATGACAAAAATGACAAAAATGACAAAAATGACAAAAATGACAAAAATGACAAAAATGACAAAAATGACAAAAATGACAAAAATGACAAAAATGACAAAAATGACAAAAATGACAAAAATGACAAAAATGACAAAAATGACAAAAATGACAAAAATGACAAAAATGACAAAAATGACAAAAATGACAAAAATGACAAAAATGACAAAAATGACAAAAATGACAAAAATGACAAAAATGACAAAAATGACAAAAATGACAAAAATGACAAAAATGACAAAAATGACAAAAATGACAAAAATGACAAAAATGACAAAAATGACAAAAATGACAAAAATGACAAAAATGACAAAAATGACAAAAATGACAAAAATGACAAAAATGACAAAAATGACAAAAATGACAAAAATGACAAAAATGACAAAAATGACAAAAATGACAAAAATGACAAAAATGACAAAAATGACAAAAATGACAAAAATGACAAAAATGACAAAAATGACAAAAATGACAAAACTTACAAAATGACAAAAATGACAAAAATGACAAAAATGACAAAAATGACAAAAATGACAAAAATGACAAAAATGACAAAAATGACAAAAATGACAAAAATGACAAAAATGACAAAAATGACAAAAATGACAAAAATGACAAAAATGACAAAAATGACAAAAATGACAAAAATGACAAAAATGACAAAAATGACAAAAATGACAAAAATGACAAAAATGACAAAAATGACAAAAATGACAAAAATGACAAAAATGACAAAAATGACAAAAATGACAAAAATGACAAAAATGACAAAAATGACAAAAATGACAAAAATGACAAAAATGACAAAAATGACAAAAATGACAAAAATGACAAAAATGACAAAAATGACAAAAATGACAAAAATGACAAAAATGACAAAAATGACAAAAATGACAAAAATGACAAAAATGACAAAAATGACAAAAATGACAAAAATGACAAAAATGACAAAAATGACAAAAATGACAAAAATGACAAAAATGACAAAAATGACAAAAATGACAAAAATGACAAAAATGACAAAAATGACAAAAATGACAAAAATGACAAAAATGACAAAAATGACAAAAATGACAAAAATGACAAAAATGACAAAAATGACAAAAATGACAAAAATGACAAAAATGACAAAAATGACAAAAATGACAAAAATGACAAAAATGACAAAAATGACAAAAATGACAAAAATGACAAAAATGACAAAAATGACAAAAATGACAAAAATGACAAAAATGACAAAAATGACAAAAATGACAAAAATGACAAAAATGACAAAAATGACAAAAATGACAAAAATGACAAAAATGACAAAAATGACAAAAATGACAAAAATGACAAAAATGACAAAAATGACAAAAATGACAAAAATGACAAAAATGACAAAAATGACAAAAATGACAAAAATGACAAAAATGACAAAAATGACAAAAATGACAAAAATGACAAAAATGACAAAAATGACAAAAATGACAAAAATGACAAAAATGACAAAAATGACAAAAATGACAAAAATGACAAAAATGACAAAAATGACAAAAATGACAAAAATGACAAAAATGACAAAAATGACAAAAATGACAAAAATGACAAAAATGACAAAAATGACAAAAATGACAAAAATGACAAAAATGACAAAAATGACAAAAATGACAAAAATGACAAAAATGACAAAAATGACAAAAATGACAAAAATGACAAAAATGACAAAAATGACAAAAATGGCAAAAATGACAAAAATGACAAAAATGACAAAAATGACAAAAATGACAAAAATGACAAAAATGACAAAAATGACAAAAATGACAAAAATGACAAAAATGACAAAAATGACAAAAATGACAAAAATGACAAAAATGACAAAAATGACAAAAATGACAAAAATGACAAAAATGACAAAAATGACAAAAATGACAAAAATGACAAAAATGACAAAAATGACAAAAATGACAAAAATGACAAAAATGACAAAAATGACAAAAATGACAAAAATGACAAAAATGACAAAAATGACAAAAATGACAAAAATGACAAAAATGACAAAAATGACAAAACTTACAAAATGACAAAATTGACAAAAATGACAAAAATGACAAAAATGACAAAAATGACAAAAATGACAAAAATGACAAAAATGACAAAAATGACAAAAATGACAAAAATGACAAAAATGACAAAAATGACAAAAATGACAAAAATGACAAAAATGACAAAAATGACAAAAATGACAAAAATGACAAAAATGACAAAAATGACAAAAATGACAAAAATGACAAAAATGACAAAAATGACAAAAATGACAAAAATGACAAAAATGACAAAAATGACAAAAATGACAAAAATGACAAAAATGACAAAAATGACAAAAATGACAAAAATGACAAAAATGACAAAAATGACAAAAATGACAAAAATGACAAAAATGACAAAAATGACAAAAATGACAAAAATGACAAAAATGACAAAAATGACAAAAATGACAAAAATGACAAAAATGACAAAAATGACAAAAATGACAAAAATGACAAAAATGACAAAAATGACAAAAATGACAAAAATGACAAAAATGACAAAAATGACAAAAATGACAAAAATGACAAAAATGACAAAAATGACAAAAATGACAAAAATGACAAAAATGACAAAAATGACAAAAATGACAAAAATGACAAAAATGACAAAAATGACAAAAATGACAAAAATGACAAAAATGACAAAAATGACAAAAATGACAAAAATGACAAAAATGACAAAAATGACAAAAATGACAAAAATGACAAAAATGACAAAAATGACAAAAATGACAAAAATGACAAAAATGACAAAAATGACAAAAATGACAAAAATGACAAAAATGACAAAAATGACAAAAATGACAAAAATGACAAAAATGACAAAAATGACAAAAATGACAAAAATGACAAAAATGACAAAAATGACAAAAATGACAAAAATGACAAAAATGACAAAAATGACAAAAATGACAAAAATGACAAAAATGACAAAAATGACAAAAATGACAAAAATGACAAAAATGACAAAAATGACAAAAATGACAAAAATGACAAAAATGACAAAAATGACAAAAATGACAAAAATGACAAAAATGACAAAAATGACAAAAATGACAAAAATGACAAAAATGACAAAAATGACAAAAATGACAAAAATGACAAAAATGACAAAAATGACAAAAATGACAAAAATGACAAAAATGACAAAAATGACAAAAATGACAAAAATGACAAAAATGACAAAAATGACAAAAATGACAAAAATGACAAAAATGACAAAAATGACACAAAAGACAAAAAAGACAAAAAAATACAAAATTCCCACCATTTTTTTCCCACCAGACTTATCGAAAGCTCATAATTAATTAACAAAGCATGACTTATGAGGAAAATGCTCTAAAGTTGACATTCAGGTATACCTCATTGGAAGCCAGCAGCAAGGAAGAAAGTGAAACGCAACTCCACCGGAGAGGAGTTTTCCACCGGAGAGGAGTTTGCTTTTCAAAGTCTAGCCAAGTTTTCCCTTGGCACCAATAAAGCTATTAGAGGTTCGGTTTTCATCAACCATCAGCAGCAGCAGCAGCGCGAGGCCAAAAGAAAAAGGCCAAGAAAATAAGGCCCTGGCTGCTCTCACATTTCTTCCAACAGAGAGTAAGTGTTTTCAAACTGACGCACAGGGATTAGGTTGAATTAGAAACTTGATGGCGCTTCGGGGAGCGAAAATTTGGGGCTCAAACCAACTTGGCGGTGGCGCTTCTAGTGTTGCTCTTTCTATAGGTTATGAAATTAAGGCCAAGTAGAAAAAAAAACGGAAGGAAATTTTCTATCAAAGCCAGTCGTCGTCGAGGGAGGTTTGGAAGTTAGGCAGCCGGCCTTCGGTTTCCTATCCATTTTTCGGGGGAGCACTCTTTTGGCCTCTTCATGAACTAACTAACTAGCGAGCAAACTCAGTCAGTACGGGGCGGCCAAAATGAAGAAGTTTTGAAATGCAATGAATATTTAAACACTCTGTACCGCAACTTCCCAAACTGCGGATACGTGACTGCATGCATCCTGATGTTTGGCCCCGAATGGGAAAAAGGGCGCCAGGAGCGATAGATATAGATGAAGGTTTTGGAGCGAGCCAGTCATCCATTTGGGTTGTTTGTGTTTGAGTTTTGGAAAGCTTTCAACTCCCGGGGGGGTTAAGTGAAATTGTCCAAATCCCGGGCTTTATTTGAGTCTGCTTCGAAACATAAATAGAGAAAATGGCTTAAATAATAAAATTAAACCAACTTTGGATTCAAACGAGTAGCGATACAATTCAGCACAAACAGCAGTATCGGTCGCCTAACGCTAGGAATTGGTCGTTTTCTGTTGAATAAGTTAGGAATACCAACGAATGAGATGCATTAAACGTACATAAATATGGCTGAATGTAAAACATACCAATAATAAAAATCAGTATGAAATACTTACCCATTGAAGGATTTGAGTTTGATCAGTTTGAAAATCAGACAGTTTAAGCAATAATCACTTTTTAAACGAAATGATAATTTTGAGAAATTTGAAGATTTTGACCATCATGAATAATTACAAGTTTTCAAAAAGAAAAATTGGTTTTATTCGAAATTTGGACAACTTTGACAATTTTGACAATTTGACAATATTAATAATTTTAATCATTTTAACAATTTCAATCATTTTAATAATTTTGACAATTTTAAACAATTTTTTATAATTTTAACAATTTAAATAATTTAAATAATTTTGACAATTTTGACAATTTTGACAATTTTAACATTTTTAACAATTTTGACAATTTTAACAATTTTGACAATCATGTCAATTTTGACAATTTGGACAATTTGGACAATTTTGACAATTTTGACAATTTTGACAATTTTGACAATTTTGACAATTTTGACAATTTTAACAATTTTGACAATTTTGACAATTTTGACAATTTTGACAATTTTGACAATTTTGACAATTTTGACAATTTTGACAATTTTGACAATTTTGTCAATTTTGACAATTTTGACTATTTTGACAATTTTGACAATTTTGACAATTTTGACAATTTTGACAATTTTGACAATTTTGACAATTTTGACAATTTTGACAATTTTGACAATTTTGACAATTTTGACAATTTTAACTATTTTGACAATTTTGACAATTTGACAATTTTGACAATTTTGACAATTTTAACAATCTTGAAAATTTTGACAATTTTGACAATTTTGACAATTTTGACAATTTTGACAATTTTGACAATTTTGACAATTTTGACAATTTTGACAATTTTGACAATTTGACAATTTTGACAATTTTGACAATTTTGACAATTTTGACAATTTTGACAATTTTTAAGATTTGACAATTTTGACAATTTTGACAATTTTGACAATTTTGACAATTTTGACAATTTTGACAATTTTGACAATTTTGACAATTTTGACAATTTTGACAATTTTGACAATTTTGACAATTTTGACAATTTTGACAATTTTGACAATTTTGACAATTTTGACAATTTTGACAATTTTGACAATTTTGACAATTTTGACAATTTTGACAATTTTGACAATTTTGACAATTTTGACAATTTTGACAATTTTGACAATTTTGACAATTTTGACAATTTTGAAAATTTTGACAGCTTTGACAATTTTGACAATTTTGACAATTTTGACAATTTTGACAATTTTGACAATTTTGACAATTTTGACAATTTTGACAATTTTGACAATTTTGACAATTTTGACAATTTTGACAATTTTGACAATTTTGTCAATTTGACAATTTTGACAATTTTGACAATTTTGACAATTTTGACAATTTTGACAATTTTGACAATCTTGAAAATTTTGACAATTTTGACAATTTTGACAATTTTGACAATTTTGACAATTTTGACAATTTTGAAAATTTTGAAAATTTTGACAATTTTGACAATTTTGACAATTTTAACAATTTTGACAATTTTGACAATTTTGACAATTTTGACAATTTTGACAATTTTGACAATTTTGACAATTTTGACAATTTTGACAATTTTGACAATTTTGACAATTTTGACAATTTTGACAATTTTGACAATTTTGACAATTTTGACAATTTTGACAATTTTGACAATTTTGACAATTTTGACAATTTTGACAATTTTGACAATTTTGACAATTTTGACAATTTTGACAATTTTGACAATTTTGACAATTTTGACAATTTTGACAATTTTGACAATTTTGACAATTTTGACAATTTTGACAATTTTGACAATTTTGACAATTTTGACAATTTTGACAATTTTGACAATTTTGAAAATTTTGACAATTTTGACAATTTTGACAATTTTGACAATTTTGACAATTTTGACAATTTTGACAATTTTGACAATTTTGACAATTTTGACAATTTTGACAATTTTGACAATTTTGACAAGTTTGAAAATTTTGACAATTTTGACAATTTTGACAATTTTGACAATTTTGACAATTTTGACAATTTTGACAATTTTGACAATTTTGACAATTTTGACAATTTTGACAATTTTGACAATTTTGACAATTTTGACAATTTTGACAATTTTGACAATTTTGACAATTTTGACAATTTTGACAATTTTGACAATTTTGACAATTTTGACAATTTTAACAATTTTGACAATTTTGACAAGTTTGAAAATTTTGACAATTTTGACAATTCTTGACTTTTTGAATGTCAAATGAATTAACTTTTGATTTTTGAATGTTCACTTGAAAGTTTTTCGTTAAGCATTCTGTACAAGGCATTACATTTCCTCTTTCAATAATCCTGTTAGTCAAACGAAACATTTTATTTATTTATTAAAACTGACAAAGAACATCGCTTTCCAATCCAGTTTCCGTTTCGTTTGCAATTGTGAAGCAATGCGGAAAAACTCCTAGCCGTCACTTTAGGTTTCGTAAAGCTGGGCTTTTTTGCTGTTGGTACCTACATTTATGTATCTATACATTCTCGTTTCCATCTAGACAGAACCAAAACTGATGGTGTGCCTACACAACAGTCAACATTGTTTATATTCCATTTGGTGCTGCTACTAGGAATAGTTTATTCGTTTTTCCCGCTCACTTTAGGTTGAAGCTAGCTGTCTGTCTATTTGAACAGCAGCAAAACCGATCGAATGGCATTGAACTATGCAGAATTTTGGTTTTCCGGGATCGAAATTGATATTACATCGACTGGTTTTGTACAACATATGATGCAGGTGCATTTGTATCTGATATCGTTAAAATTTTTATGTTTTGCTATTCTTGTAGAAAAAAAAAGATCTCCACATGTTGTTCGTTGACTGTGGCTTCTATTTAGGTAAAGGTTTTTTTCCTATCATTGATACAAAAGGGAAATTCAGCCAGAGGTTGAAGGGCTAAAACGTGAACTGTTGTGCCAATGAAAAAGTTTTTTTTTGGATAAATGTGTTTCATGCCATGTAAATTGATTCTTCTAGAATTACGAATAATTTCCCATAAACCTTGAAATTTCTTCACACTTAACAATTAATTCTTCATACGAAATCCTGATCAAGTTAATATCAACCATGGAAAGTATGCCAAATTTGATTTCGTACAGTTAAAGCGATTTGTATTTACTAACAATATATTTTGTTTCCCGTTTCAGGTACTTCGACTCGTTCAATTAACGAAATTGGTAAGATTTTGCAGAGCAGAGTCACTTTAGCAGATGGTATTTCCCCGTAAAGGCCCGAAAGGTATTCTTTCAACATAGATTTTCCCTACATGAAGTCATTTTAAATCGATTCGCAAAATGCTTCAAACAGAGCTGTTACAATCCCCCAGATGCGGTAGTGAGCAATGGAGAAAATGACAAAATCGATAGCTTGTGGTGGACGAAGGTGGTGGACGAAAAAATCAATGCTCTGAACTTTGGCCCGAAAAACAGCAACATTTTCCGATCGTCAACGAAGGGGAGAAAAGTTATTGTTTTTATACTTATACACGTAATGTTTCGTACAAATTGATGAGGATCAATTTTGTTTCCTCCTCCAGACCGAATAAACTTTTCGGCGGAAGAGCGACAAATTCGGTGCTGTCAATTTTTGATTGAATATAGGTCATTGCTCAATTTTTCACTTCGAAACATGGCTGCGAGAAATTCGCTGTCACCGAACAGCTCCAATTCTGGATGAAGCTGCATAAAATTTGCATCTCTCGAAAAACATCAATTATAAAGCTCTTTATCAGAGACAGTGAGATCTTTTCCTGGCAAAGCAGCAATGGTGCAGCTGGAAAACTGTCAGCTAAATCGAAAAAAAAACCGGTACGAATTTTTCCATTCTTTCTTCGTAATATTACTCAACACATGTTGGAGCAAAGTGCATTCTACAGCAAAATCTGATTATCCGTATTATTAATGACTTTTCTTCGTGCTAGCTCTTTTTTTTTGTTCATCCCACACTCTCTGCTAGCTATTCATATTCTGCCGGATATGAGTCCGAGCTCAGTTTTTCGGTTGCCTCTACTCGTGCATCTGATGTCGCCCAAGTTCGCACACCTTCCTGAGGGCACAGTGGACGTTTTTGAGAGAAAAATTGTGATTCAATATCGAAGAATAGGTTTTATGACTTGAGTCTTTTTCTTTGAACTATCAATTATTGGAATCCTTTATAAAGATATGTGGGTTAGAATCCCATTAAAAATTGAATTTCAAATATTAATAACTTGATTGAATAATTTTGAATCAAAATTATTTATTTTATCCTTTTTTTTAATCTACTTCACAATCACAGGTTTATACATCATACATTAATTTACACAAAAAATATTAAAATAAACTAGTTGTTCATTTTGAAGACATTTTTTATATTCAATAATTTTTATCTGAATTCATATTCTTTAAAAGGTTCCGCAAGTCTCCCGAAATTTCTATAACAAAACATTAAAACGTCGCAATTTTTTATCTCTCAAAAGAATGATATATCATTTTATTTTCAAATTTTGAAATTCAAACTTATTAGACCCATTCCAGCGCTCGTAGTATCGCTTTCACATTTTCTTACAACGAATGAAGTTGATGCTTATTTTTTTTTATTTTGTTATGAAATTTATTTAAAAAAAATCATCCAACTGAAAGCTTTAATTTAGATTTCAAATGCAATACAAAGATGATTACTGTGAAAGTGGTCGTGAAATTGGCTGTCATTATAGATACCACAAATAAAATATTGTCATTCAATTGTTAGAACTCCATTAACGAAGACCACTTTCACTGTTCTGGGAACTCAAAAATTACCTTATATAAAATTTGTTTCAAAACTAAGACTTAGTCTCCCATGCCAAATTTTGATTTATTTACTCGATCAGTTTTTCAGTTATGCAAACATGTTTTTTGGCTTGAGAGATCCTCTCCCCCCCTGGAAAGTGAGGGGGAGGGTTTCAAACCATTATTGAACCTCGGCCTCAAAAAAATGCACCTGCAATAGTTCACGAAAATTGGTTCAGTTGTTTCCGAGTCTATATGCATACCTCGTTATAGAAACGTATTTCCAAAATTATAAATTCAATGTAAACATTTATTTTGAATTTCTAACTTTGTTTTGGAAAATCATGCTAATATTGATAATGTTAATAGATTTTTTTTTAAGTGGAATGTGAAAAAGACTTATTTCTTCATGACTTTTTAAATAAGTTTATGCTGTTTCCATCACAAAAATCCATAATTGGATTTCTAGGTAAAATCACAGAAAGTAAGTTTTTTTTTTGCAAAAATCCAGAATGTTTTTCGGCAACTTTGCATAGAACTTCCTTCGAAGATTTTACTAGCTTACTTGACAAGAGTTCGGAACATTCATAAATGTGAGAAAAATACCAGTAAACTGCGGTGCTCTAATTCCATGGCTGTCGTACTAATTGTTTAAGTATCGGTGATCCAATTCTTGGCCCCCATCTTTACTAATAAGACTCTTTTGACAGTTAACAGAATCGATAAAAGTTGTAAGTGCCTTTCAGTTAAGTTCAGTTTTTTTTAATTCTTTTAGAACGTTTCACTTTTTACTCATTAAAACAAAATTATGGATTTAATTTTGATTTAATTTTACTGACAAAGTACATTGGGAAATGAGTGATTTCGTGAATAATCAATAAGAAACTGATAAAATAATAAGGAATTCTAAGTGTTATTAAGAATATTGAAAGGACGAAGAAAATTCAAATTGAGTCGATTATTTGCATTCAAATTTAATTTTGAATTTGAAACTGCGAATCATATTTCGAATTTTGTTATAGAATAATCAAAAAAATAATGATAGAATAAAAAAAAACATGATACTTTATATTAAAAATAATTAAAATGTTTAAAATTTTCAAAAGCAGGTTTAAAGTTTATAATTTCAAACTTAGCAGATTTTTCCATTTTGAATTGAAATATTGGGTCCTGGAAAAAAACAAAAGTTGAACCTATGTTTTTCTTATAAATAATTTATAAGGCTTATTTTTTCAGAACACAAAAATTCCAATTTGAAAAACAAAGACAAATGGAATTAAAATCTTTTCTAAAATTTAAATAGGTATTATAATTCGGTACATAAATATATTTGAATTGAAAAAAAAAATAATAAAATTTGGCAAATTCTTTTGAAAATTAACAAAATTTGAAGATGAAATAGATAAGTTTGAAACGTTTAAAAAGGATCTATTTTCCAATAAACACGCTTATTTATAAAATTAAATTGATAACTCAAGGGAACAGTATTTTGCTTCTTATGTTTTAATGATTGATTTGTTATATTTTAGCTTCTTGAACTGTGGGTATAGATAGCATATAGATTTTTAAAATGTATCAGTTTCATGTTCATCATTGATAATTGATAAACTTACAAACCTAAATATTAGAAAAAATCTGATTCTGTTGGTTTTATTAAACTTCATTCAATTGAGGAATAATATTTTGATGATGATGAAGATGCATGATCCAAAAAGCAAATTAATTTTTTTTTATTTTGAAATATATTTTTTCAGATATTTTTAAATTTACTGCAGAAAGTTAAAAAAAAAACTTGATTTTATTAAATAAATTTGTCAAAACCTACAAAACGGTAAGATAAATGTTTTTAACAAAATCAATTTGATCCAAAACTTATTAAAACATTTGTTAAATTTGGAAAAGAAATCAAATATAAAACTTTTTTTGTGGGAATCAAAATTACCTGAAATCTTGAGAAAATTTGAAAATTGATTAAAAATTTTATTTCAATATGTAATGTTTTTGTTCTTTAGTTTCGTCATAAAAGTGCCGAAATTTCTGAAATGACATAAACTTATTTTCAAAAGTGGTTTCAATAGCATAAGCTAATAGAAAAATTCCATATTCAGATTCAGGGCACCCTAATAAGCCAATGTTACCTTTCAAATTCATTTCACCTTAGCCGCCGCCCGTGGCATAGGGGATAGCCTTCAAGTCTTCTAAGCCAGGGGGTATGAGATCGAATCCCGGTTACGGCATACATAGTACACTTTCGGTGGGTTGGTGGTTGTAGCATTTGTTAGATGCTAGCCATTATATTCTCGAAAGTTGTACGCTTAGAGTTAAGAAAAAGGAATCTCTTCGAGGAAACATCATGTTTCATTGAGATTCTGTATGTGTTTGTGTTCGTTTAAAAAAAATATTTAAATTTTGTGGGGTTGTGTAATTTGTCAAAACTATTTAAAATGTGATGTTTTAGTTTTCAATCAAAAACAGTTTTTGTAATGACATTAACGATATTTTTATTCAAAATATTTTGTTATAAAGTAGAGGATATAAGATTTTAATTCTTTTTGTTTATTGTTTTGATCATCGTGAGAAGCCAACGCCTGTTACATATCTACCAACTTGTTGATGTATGAAATCAGTATTTGCTCAATTAATGTTAAAGTTGAAATAGTTCGTTTCAAACTCTGTCCTTGTTTAATTGCAACTCTTAATAAAAACCAATTTTACAAACAAAATAGGTGTTTCGTATGTCATGTTAAGAATTTCAATAAAACGGTTTACTGAGTTTTAAATTGAAATTAAATAGTGTCGTCAAATGAAATGTCTCAAGCCTAGGGGGAATTCAGATTAAGTTCTGCCGGAGGTGAGCCAAATTTTTGACTTGCTTGTTAATACTTATTTTTAAACACTTTTTGAGAGCAAGTAAAAACATACAAAATCCATGTCAAAACAGGGCTCACTTACCCTACGGCCTTGCATGCTATAACGGCCAAAAAATATCAATTACAGCTTTGTCTAGTGTCATTAAGTCCCATTTAAAAAAAAGAGTGAAATGATCGATTTGAGTCATATTCTACAGCGATTTTATTTGTGCGCTAGGTCTTGTGATATAGCTCAGTTGGCTAGTCTGTTGTCTCCTGAGCCGATGTCCGTGAGTTCGAGCCCAAAAGCAAATATCGAACACAGTTGTACCGAATCAATTACGATCCGCCAACTGCACCGTTGATAAAGTCGCGAATGCCATAAAAATGGTAAAACGACTATAATCGTAACAAAAAAAAATTGTGCGCTCTCATAATATCTGAACATTGAAATCGTCATAAATTTTGATTCATTACATTGAAGAGGTTTATGATCTACAGCAGAGTCATTCTTGGAATCTTCAACTCCAACAAAAAGATCTACCGTAATCCGGGGTAAGATTGTTCACTTTTTTCAATATTTTTCGATAATTTTTTCTGTTAAGGGGCATGTGGCGTGTTTCATATTTTTAAAACCAGCACTGGACTACTTTAAATTTAATTTGAAAATCGATTATGTCTTTGTTTGAGATGAGAAATGAGATATAATTTATCATGATAATCTACAAAATGGAACACAACATTTTTGGTGGCTCAAAGATACTAAATTTATAAATTTTGGTCCACTGAATTCTGAGATATACAATGCTGAATTTCAGTGTTTCCTGGTTTAGATTTCTTCGTGGTCCAAAAAAATCAACATCGCGGTCCTGTGTAAAAGCCAATGCGTTTAGGCAATCAAATTCGAAAGATGGACCATGATGCTGCATAAATTAAGGGCTTATACTTATACAATTTTAACAACAAAAAAAAAGTAAAATTTACCATCATTTAATTCCCTAGATCCTCGCACTATTATCCTTAAATTTTTTCCTCCAAACTTGACCATTTGATAGGGTTTATAGCATGTTGTCTAAGACTGGCTTACTCTTCGAAAATATCCCTAATTTTTAAATATCAAGAATTAACCTCAAAATTCAACAAAAAACTACACCAAAACTATATATTTACTAAGGAAAAAGTTTGACTCTCACATAAGTCATCCTGCTGCTTCTAAACGCTTAGATATCATCAAGAAGGGTGTTTGTTTGCGAGCCTTCGAAAAAATTGATATTTCAAGATTTGGAAATTACATTTTTACTCCATTTGAAATTTTCTAAAACAAATCAAGTTTTTTCCGATTTCAAACTCAACTTACAGATTTTTACTTAGGAAAAAGTTTTGAGATATTTCAACTTTAGACTTAGTTATTGTTGATTATGTGGAAAAAATTTCATGTTGATCAAAGTTACCCCGGTGATCAATGTTACCCCGTTTTACGGTACCTTAGTTTTACAAGTTCCAATTTAAGCCAGTCTTATGAACATGCTTAGTGGAAACGATTCGGACGTTAAAAATAGTGTTAAAAATTCTCAAAATTCTACTCTGCCATTAGAAACAGAACTTGAGAAAGATATGGACAAGAAGGTAACTTTTTTTTATAAATTTTAAAAGCCAAGCCCTTTCTCATAAGAGAAAAAATGACGGTAGCAATCTGCTGGACGATTTTTATCAGCATCTTCAGGTTAAAGGTTTTTATTAAAAACTTGTGTGTATGTATAGCATTTGAGATGTTCCGTTTGACTTTTTATAAAACATTCATGTAAGTTATGCAGTCGAATGAAACATAATAAGGCCTATCCTGACTCAAATAGCACCACAGGAAAACACTGTACATAACAACCCATTGAATATTTTTTCATGAAAATTTGAATAAAGATAGTTTGAAATGTATTGCTAACACTGTTTTTCTTTGAATTGTCGATTTTTCGAAAGTGGTTCGCGTCATTCGAAGACTGATGTTGCAAATTTATTTTGTACAAAATTCTCAACATTTTTCGGGACGCTACAAAACACCTTGAAAACGTGCAGCTAACGGTGAGTTTTGTTATCAAACGTTATTTGGAACTCTTAGTTTTAAAATGATGAATATATACAGTCAAAATAGATGTTTAATCAGCGACCATTAGCACAAGCGTGTGACGAGAGTTCAAAATGAAATTTTCATCCTACGAACAGGGCACTATAGGGCAATTCCATACACAATCGAAACCAAAATTGTTTTTTGATTATTTTAATAATATTTTATTTATTTTATGATGAAGGTGAGGTTTTTTAATATGGTTTTCGAAACTACGTGAAATCAGCATTTAACTGAGATTTATTTATTTTTTTGAATAGAGATATTGATTTTCAAATAAGCAGGTTAGTTTGGCCTTATCTGTGAACCTACTGAACCGATTTAAAAAATATAAAGTTATAATGAAATCGTTCTAAAAAGCTGGTGAGAAACAAATGTGGATAAAAACAAAATTGTTGGAACTGGGGATTTTTTTTTATTATCTGACAATTTGTGCCGGGGGTCTTCAGATTTTCCCCATAATTGAAAATTTGGTTCATTTTTGCGACTTAAACACATGTATTTTTTCAGATTTCTAACGTTTTTATTTTTTGAGTTAGCTTCGGTTAGATTTTTTTGTCAATAAAAAATAACCATTTTTCAAAGCTACATAACTCTGTTATTTTTCATCGGAAATTATAAAATAGCACATCAAAATGCATTGAAATTTTATCAGCTTTTCAAATAAAATAGCTAAAAAAAGATAAATAAAGACCTTCAACATGAAAAGTTGTAAATAAACTTTAAATGGCGTCTAAAAGTACCGTTTGCACCATCGAATATTTTGCAAAAAAAAATGTGAAAAAATACATGTGTTTTTAAGTCGCAAAAATGAACCGAATTTTTAATTTTGGGGAAAATCTGAAGACCCCCGGCGCAAACCCGTCAGATAATAAAAAAAATCCCCAACTGCATTTGTGGGTCAGTTAAAATGTCCAACTAAGCTAGTGAGCAGACCTCCGCTCCATTTCGACTCATTTTAGATCGTTTTATTATTCCAATAATACCTTGGCGAAGTCTGGACCCAAGGTGGTCACTTTTGTACTTAAGGACATGATTCCTCTCAATGCACAGGGACTTGATACCCTTCGAAAAATACTGAGTTATTTTGCAACAAACACTTTTAAAACATCTCGAAGAGTTCATCCCTGAAGATGAAAAGAAAAAGATTTTTGTAAAGAAGAAGCTCTAGAAAAATGTGTATAAAATTTAATGAACAATGTAAGGCTGAAAATGCGATTGTACGGATAGGTATTCAATTTGATTGAAGTAAATATGCCCAAAACTCACTAATAGATGCATTATATTTCGTTGTCTACAGCGTTTTTCCCGTGATGCAATTTGAGTCGGGACAAACCTTATTATGTAAATGTTGTTGAAATTGTTTGCTTTATGTCTTATCCAACTCCAAATATATGTAGGAAATTTCTTCTCTTTCCACTATGGAAGTGCCTCCTCAATAAAAATTACTCAATAGAGTTTTTATTTAGGTAGTTCGAAAGTCTCTTTACATAATAAATCATTCATTGTTATCAAACTTTCTCGGGCTTCAAAATTGATATATCTAGAAATGGTTCGAGTTTTATCCTGTTTCATTAAGATTTCGTAAGAGACCACCGCCTTTCTTTTCTTCCATAATTTTTAATATGAAGACGTCGTGCAGTAAAATTTATCATGTTCTTAAGCATGTCATAACCAAGGTTGCCGAAATCAAGGAAAAATCTGTAATTTTACAGAGGAAATTTTCATCACAGAATCTGTTACACAGAACACAGAATTTTGAAACATTCACAGATTTCACAGAATTTTTGAAATTTGAATGGATTTCCGAAATTGAATTTCTGTTTTGGTCAATATAAAAATAAGATGTTTTTTTTCCTTGAATAAGAAAAGTATGATAATATTGGTAATATTAATTGATTTTTTTCCAACTTAAATGTTTAAAAGAACCAATTTATCGTGAATTTTCAATGAAATCAAAGAAAAAAACATCACAGAATTTTTGGATAAAATCACAGAAAATCAGTTTTTGTTTTTCTCAAAAACACAGAATTTTTTGTGGAAACCTTTGTCTTAACTTCGATACAAAGAAGCTCCTCATTTCAAAGTCGCAGGGGTCATTCAGTAAAATGCGTAATCTTGTTATCTTAGTGTTTTTCCATTATTTTCAAGCAAATAACTAAGAGTTTATAAAATTTAAAAAAAAAACCTTATCATTTATGTGTGGGTTTTACACGTTTTGAGAAAGGGGAGTCATTCTGTTATATTTGAAATTTCTCGTCTTTCAAACATAATCAAAACCACCTAAAAAAATTTCTAGTTGTATCCCAATTTCTAAATGTGATTTGTTTAATTTTAAACAGGTAGAAGCTTATAGAAAGTGATACTTCGGCTTGGTGCCTATGAATCAATGGAAGTTTGCTTTCTCCAGTTCCCTTTTCCCATTTTTAATCTTCTGCAAGAAAAAACTAAACATTTTTTTCAATTTGGTAAACAGTTAGTTTTGATTGCATTCAGATCAACTTAGCTCAACATATCAGGTTTGGTCTTATAAAATTAAGGTTCATGGGACGAAACCTGAAGGCCTAAGTTCTTGAAAGGTGGACAAAGATATTTCGATTGGTTGATTGTAGTACACTTACTCAAAACTCAAAACTCACTTACACAGAACTCAAAATTATTGTTGAGATTCTTTATCAGGAGGTTGTGTTAGAGAAAATCTCCAGATAATTTTTAAGGTTTTCTTTAAAAAAATTTTATCATATTTCCCTATGTGAAGAATTTTTATTATGTTCGTAAGAATATCATTGAATTGTATTTGCCTCTTGTAACAAATTTGTAAAGAAACTTATACGGAATGGAGGCGAAACAAGATGAAAAGCATCAGCAATTTTGTAAACATATTGTGATTCCAGCTCCGAGGTTAAAAAAATCTGGGACAAGACGATAATTGAGCTGACCCCCTTCGCCATTCACTTCGGATCTGATCCGGACTGCTACGGGTTGCCAGAAGCATCAATCGATCCTAAACCCCCGGTTTCTCTATTCATCTTTTAATTGGAATTTATTCTTTTCTAACCCGCTGTGCGCCGAGCAATTTATCGGCAGAGTGGAATCGATTCTGTTCTGTATTCCCGCCCGCAACCGAACGACGAGGTGGGAAGGTGTGGAGGCGGAGGAAAAAAACCCCTACGAGGTGCTATAAAAACTCACTTTGTGGTGAGAATGGTTAAGTGGAACATGTTCCGTTCGCCTTTGCGCTTGTTCGGATGAGTGTATGTGTCGTCATGGTTTGAAGGTGGAAGAAGGTATTGGGTAGGAAGTAAAAGTGGCAACGAGTTTTCCACCCAAAATGGGACATATCCAAAATGGTACAAATTTTCCATTCTATTTGCATGACATGGTTCCAGGTAGAAATTGTTTTTATTATCAGGGTCTACGGGGATCAAAGGAAGAGGCTAGGAAGGTGCGATGCGGAAAACCACATGCAAAAATTTAAAACATAGTGCGGTTTAGGGGGTGATGTTGAGGTTCAGCTGAGACTGTAAATTACCATCCGGACATAGAGAACGAATAATTTAAAATATGTTCCATCGCAAGCTGTTTCGAGATTTGTGGTCATTCGGTATAAAACAAAATCTAATTCAAAGAAAAATTTCTAGAAGCCTAGTTAGGAAAGATTTCCAATCAAAGTATCCAATTTTCTTGTCGCCCACGTCCGAGCCCAAACAATCGAAAGTACCTTGTAGGAAATGTTAACCTTTTGGCCCCAGGGTTGATCCCTTTGAGAGTCAATGTCCCATGGCAGATTAAACATTACATTAATCTTACGCTTCTCAGCAGCAGCAACAACGTTCCGGCAACAATCAATCGATATTCTCCGGCTGTTTATCCCAAGAGCGACCCTCACCCATTGACTCCTAGGAAAAACGGAGGGAAGAAACAAAAATGAAAAAAAAACCTGAATCTTCATTTAACCCCACCTGACTTATTGTTTCTCTTCGCCTTAGCTTTCGCCTTTCGGCTGGCCCGATTTGATCCTTTCGGCAAAGATAAACGGAAAATCCCCGATAAATCATTATTCCGGACAAGGTATCGGCAAGGAATGTGCAAACAGCACTGTTGTAGTGATCCCTCTCGGAAAGCTTTTATTTCTGTTTTTGTTGTTGTTGTTTTGGAAGAAAACCAGGAAGGGTAGATCCATAAACTTGCAGGAGGAGTTCATTTTGGCGTTCCAGGGGACTTTTGGCACAGGTCTGTTTGTTGAGGTTTCTCGCTGTTGCAGGGACTAACTGTATTAAATCGGCTCGTAGCCAGAAAAGCTCAAATCGAATGGTTTTATTTGCTTTCGAGATTGGAATGTGGCGATTTTATTAATGTTTTTTTGCGCCTGAGGTTTATCTCTCTAAATGTAAAGGTCAAGCCTTAACATCAGAGAGAGTTAAACGAGCTTCAGCTTGTTCCGAGTAAAATATGAAAGAAACGGCGATGGTTTGTGTATTGGAGCTTAGATCGCAATCTGGATTTGAAGTCAAAACAAACATGTTTCCCAAAAGTTAAACATAGTAGTGGACAATCAAATTGACGAAAATGATCAAAATAAGAGGGTTATGTAGAAATGCATAAGATATAAAAAAAACACTTAAAATAACAAAATTGTCTGAAGAATACGGATTTAACCAATTTTCTGTTCTTAAAATACGGTCCTTCCTTTCTTGAAATCCTGATTACAAATTAATGAAATTGCAATAACGCTCAGTGCTGAACCGTTCAAATGGAACGTGATAATCTCTCCAAATTGAGTGGGAATAAATCACTTTTCATTGTTTTTATTTTAACATTTCGAGGGTAGAAAAAATTTAGCAATCGAAATAGGGACACTGTCCGAAAAAAGCGGAAAATTGGAATACGAAATGAGTGTAGTCAATTTGTATCTTAATAACTTTCAAACTTCAAATCAAAATCAACAAAAGTTAACATGAGGAACACAATTTTTTTTCAATTTCAATGGAAATTGGAGTGTTTGTTTGTTTTCAAGACTGATTATTATAAGCAGTGGCTCCAGAGAGTGAGTTTCATTGGGTCAAAACTTTTCCAAAATTTCAGGTATTTTGATTATAATTTGTGAGTCAACAATGATTGCAGCCGATCGTGGCCTATACGATAGCGTTTAAGTTCTCTTTGCCAAAGGTCATGAGATCTAATCTCGGTAAGGGGGCATCCATAAATTACGTAACGCTCCTAGGGGGGGAGGGAGTAAGCTCGAGCGTTACGAATTGTGACATAGGGGAGGGGGGGAGGTATGCTCATTGTTACGTAACGATTTTTTTCCTTGAAAATTTCAGTTTACTTAATCGCAGCTATTTTGATGTCATGCCATTTTCGCAGAGTGATAAACATACCAAAATCTGCTTAAAATTTGTAGGCTTTAACATGATTGAAACTGGTTTGTATTCTTTCCCCTTTAAGATTCTGAGATAGACTCCGACATTGATTGAATATCCAGATTGAATATCAGTGAAATAACCGTTGGAAACCGAATATTAGGTTCATTTACTCCCAAGAACTCAGTTCAACCTTAAGACGGAAATTTTACTATTTTTTTTCTCAATTGATTAAAAAAAAATGCAATTTTGATTATTCCGACGAAAACTACTAAGTGGTATATATTTTGCATAACAATTTATACTCCTTTAACAAACTAAAGTAAACAAGGTAGATCATCAGTGAACAAGCACAGAGCAACTCGGGTTAAGACAATCAATTTATTTTATCAAAAAGTTATCATCATTGAATACTAAGAAGCGATTTGGATGGATATAAATTCCGTTTTGTAAAACGTTAAAAAAATTATGTCAAAATTTTTTGATCTTCGAAAATCAGTATTTAAAAACATTAGAAGATAGGGGGGGGGGGGGTAATTATCAGCGTTACGTAATTTTCAAAGGGGGGTACGTCGTAGCGTTACGATTTGTGACATACGGGGGGGAGGGGGTAAAAAAACTGCATTTTTTGCGTTACGTAATTTATGAATGCCGCCTAATGGCATAGATAGTGCTTTTTCTGTAGACTCATTGTTTAAGCATTTGTTAGATACTAGCCTAAGGTTTGACCAGATATTTGGTTGACCGGATTTCTAAGAAAAATTTCCGGTTTTTGCCCGGATTTTTTCTTATTATTAAGCAAATCAGACAAAAAAAAAACAAATTGTGTTGTCAAATTTTTAATTTATGCCCAGGAAAACGAATTTTTTTGAGCAAGTTTTATTATAATAATCATAAAAGGTTTTTTGAAAGCCTTAAATACGATACGATTAAATACGAACCTGTTGATAAGTTTTGATGTAAATAATATTTTGTCAATTTTTTTTCTTGATTTTTGTTAAGTTATTTCTGGATTTTGACAAAATTTGCCCGGATATTGCCATGATTTTTGGTTCTAAATTTTGAAATCAATTGCCCAAATTTTTTCAGGTTTTTATATAATATGGCCCGGATTAGTCTGGCTTGGACAAGTGCTGAAAAATTTCGGCAAACTTATGCTAGCCATCATTGTATCCCTGTATGCATACATCATGCAAAATAGACTAATGCACTTTTTGGCTTTTTTCGTAAATCAAAACCGGACTGAAATGGGTTGTTTCTCATGATTTTAAAGTATTTCTGCCAAGTTGGAGATTGATTGAACTAATCTCTGTTCTGCGCAATGAGTTTTTGTGAAAAAAGTCCTTTTTCTAGAAAATCTCCTAATGAGAATTTTAGCAAGCCCTCTTTCACAACAAACTGAAAAAATTTAAAATATCATTAACTACCAACTTAACAAAAATTTTACTTTCAATTTAAAGTTAAAAATCTGCTGTAAATCAGAAAAAAACATTCTTCCCAAAAGTGTTTCTAATTACCAGTGGCTTGCTTGAAATCTCATGAAAAAAAATTAAAGAAAAAGGACTTTTTTGACAAACGAAATAACAGAACAGAGATTAGTTCAATAGGCATGTGGCAGAAACACTTTAAAATGCATGAGGCAACCCATATGAGCTCGACTTTTATCTGAGAAAAGGGCCGAAAAAAGAACTAGTCTTATGTATAGTGTTGAGTTATTTGATCGTTTCAAAGAAAAATGCAGTTACCCTGATTCTATATGTGAGAAATTTTATTTTTAGAGGCGAGGTAAATTTTGTTAATTTTGTCACTTTTGTCAATTTTGTCAATTTTTTCAATTTCGGCAATTTTGTCAATTTTGTCAATTTTGTCAATTTTGTCAATTTTGTCAATTTTGTCAATTTTGTCAATTTTGTCATTTTGTCAATTTTGTCAATTTTGTCAATTT
Organism: Uranotaenia lowii; assembly: GCF_029784155.1. NCBI lineage: Eukaryota > Metazoa > Arthropoda > Insecta > Diptera > Culicidae > Uranotaenia > Uranotaenia lowii. The sequence goes on along the minus strand of NC_073693.1, from coordinate 3,945,081 downwards.
TGTCAATTTTGTCAATTTTGTCAATTTTGTCAATTTTGTCAATTTTGTCAATTTTGTCAATTTTGTCAATTCTGTCTATTTTGTCAATTTTGTCAATTTTGTCAATTTTGTCAATTTTGTCAATTTTGTCAATTTTGTCAATTTTGTCAATTTTGTCAATTTTGTCAATTTTGTCAATTTTGTCAATTTTGTCAATTTTGTCAATTTTTTCAATTTTGTCAATTTTGTCAATTTTGTCAATTTTGTCAATTTTGTCAATTTTGTCAAATTTGTCAATTTTGTCAAATTTGTCAATTTTGTCAATTTTGTCAATTTTTTCAATTTTGTCAATTTTGTCAATTTTTTCAATTTTGTCATTTTTGTCATTTTTGTCAATTTTGTCAATTTTGTCAATTTTGTCAATTTTGTCAATTTTGTCAATTTTGTCAATTTTGTCAATTTTGTCAATTTTGTCAATTTTTTCAATTTTGTCAATTTTGTCAATTTTGTCAATTTTGTCAATTTTGTCAATTTTGTCAATTTTGTCAATTTTGTCAATTTTGTCAATTTTGTCAATTTTGTCAATTTTGTCAATTTTGTCAATTTTTTCAATTTTGTCAATTTTGTCAATTTTGTCAATTTTGTCAATTTTGTCAATTTTGTCAATTTTGTCAATTTTGTCAATTTTGTCAATTTTGTCAATTTTGTCAATTTTGTCAATTTTGTCAATTTTGTCAATTTTGTCAATTTTGTCAATTTTGTCAATTTTGTCAATTTTGTCAATTTTGTCAATTTTGTCAATTTTGTCAATTTTGTCAATTTTGTCAATTTTGTCAATTTTGTCAATTTTGTCAATTTTGTCAATTTTGTCAATTTTGTCAATTTTGTCAATTTTGTCAATTTTGTCAATTTTGTCAATTTTGTCAATTTTGTCAATTTTGTCAATTTTGTCAATTTTGTCAATTTTGTCAATTTTGTCAATTTTGTCAATTTTGTCAATTTTGTCAATTTTGTCAATTTTGTCAATTTTGTCAATTTTGTCAATTTTGTCAATTTTGTCAATTTTGTCAATTTTGTCAATTTTGTCAATTTTGTCAATTTTGTCATTTTTGTCAATTTTGTCAATTTTGTCAATTTTGTCAATTTTGTCAATTTTGTCAATTTTGTCAATTTTGTCAATTTTGTCAATTTTGTCAATTTTGTCAATTTTGTCAATTTTGTCAATTTTGTCAATTTTGTCAATTTTGTCAATTTTGTCAATTTTGTCAATTTTTTCAGTTTTGTCAATTTTGTAAATTTTGTCAATTTTGTCAATTTTGTCAATTTTGTCAATTTTGTCAATTTTGTCAATTTTGTCAATTTTGTCAATTTTGTCAATTTTGTCAATTTTGTCAATTTTGTCAATTTTGTCAATTTTGTCAATTTTGTCAATTTTGTCAATTTTGTCAATTTTGTCAATTTTGTCAATTTTGTCAATTTTGTCAATTTTGTCAATTTTGTCAATTTTGTCAATTCGCAGTCGCAGAAAATAAAAATTCAAAATTTACAGCCAATTTTCCAAAATTAAATTGTATTTTTTCAAGTTTATCGTTCAAAATGACTGCCAAATAGAAGTCCTAAAATATTTTCGAATATTTGAAAAATATTGAGATTTCAGAGTATTTAACGATGTAAAGCTTGGGTGAGCAAATTTTTAAACAAACAGGTTATTCTGAAATCTAAATCTTTACAGCGGACCGCACTTTTAATAACAAATGATTAGAATTTTATGATAAGAATCATAAGAAAAGGGAATTGTAAAAATTGAACCTTTATTTCAGGTTTAATAAACGAATTTCAAAAAATTGTGAAAGAAGTTATAAACACAATTCATGCGTTATTCATTTGAAATTCATAGCTTTTTTCTAAACAAACAAGACAACAGCAGCCGAAATTGTGTTACGTTGGGGGACGATTCATATCCAGTAATTTTTTTGGGTTATTCTTAAATAATTTAAGATTTCCAATGGGTATTTCGCAAGCATCCCATCTTCCGTTTGCTAAAAAAAATCCTTTCTGGTAAGGAGTGTTCACGAAAGAAAATGAACACCTGTCTCAATGGTAAAAGCTAGGTTGAAAAAATCAAAACTGAGTTTGAATTTTTGTAAAAAAGTGTGCATTTCAACAGAGCCCAACGCCTTGTCTGTAGAGCGTTCGTGAATATTTTTTTTTATTAGATTTTGTACAATTTAGCACAACTTTGATAGTGATTGACTTCAAGTGTCATTTTTGATTTACTGAAGTTTTCATTGTGTTGTGACAAAATGTCTAATTAAGGAATAATTTCATTTAGCACAGCTTGCTACCATTTTGAAAAGTTAAGCCTGAAAGATATTTTAATAATTTTAAATTCTGTGATCAATCCATCGAAAACCAAGTTTAGGATCATAGCTACTCTCCAGTTCTCGTAAACATTAATAATCAACCAAAAAACAAAAGTTCAGGAAAAGTCACGATCTGCGAAGGAAAATTATTGCACGGAAAATCGTTTATGAAAGGATAATACCACCTTTTCCGTGTGCTGTTTTTTTTTCTTCTTTCTGTCCTGCCCCCTCCAAAGTCTGACTGGCAGTAAATCTCATTTGTTCGTGTTATTCGGCTACCGATTTCCCATGTCTGCCACCATTTCGAAGTTTCTTCCTGCTGGTGGTACCTTCGAACATGAACATATGATTGATGCTCGTAAGTGTATGTCACCTTCATATAGACTAACATTTCATTTTTATTGCTGCGCCTGCTCCCCAACCCAGTCGCCATTTATAAACAGCAAACGCCGCCTGAGGCGCCCCTCGATTAAAGTGGTTTGTTACGTGTCAAGAGGTTACCACCCGACAATTTCGCCTCAATGTCGACAACCGGCAGAGCAGGGATAATTCATTGTTTTTTTCTTCTTTCCTCTGCTTGATGCTTTCCTTCATTCGAGGCTGCCTCCACGACCACCAACTGTGACAATGTGTGTGATTACCGGAAAATTGAGTCGCCGCGACGGCCGCCTGCCGGCAAAAGTCGAAAAGCATGACGAATTCGCTGACGGGGCGGAAAAGAAAATGGAAAATCGCCTGAGCGATATGTATACTTTCTTTGATATTGTTCCCCACCAGCCCACCAGCTATTTATAAACGGAAATAAAAACGGTTTCTACCGGATGTTCCGGTTCCACCAGTCCAGCAGTTCAACTCAACGCGGCGCGCGGTATGGATTTTCTTTTTGAAACGGTTCTCTTTGCAATTCAGAACGCCCTTCTTTTAAGGGCCACTGAAGAGAGTGTCAAAGAAGGAAAAAAAACGCAAATGAGGGAGTGGAACTGCAAACAGACCTCCGGAAAAACTCATAAAACATTTTAAATTATAGATTTGGGAGCAATATCGCACCCGCTTGTTTCAGTAATGAATTGAGCAGGATCGCAGTTGGCTGAGGGTCTTCATTATGCACGGCTTTGTAATGAAACTTTGTTCCGTACGCCATCCAGTGACACAGCCAGCGCTTGCTTTAATGGGTACAAAGTTCCCTAGTTCGGGAGATTTTTTTTCGACCGGGCAATTTCGCTGCTTTCATGGCTTACTCCGATGCAGACCTAAAGGGAACCACCCGAAGCATGGTGGGCTTTTTTAAGAAAAAATAACCGATGTTTCTTTATATACCTACCAACAATTCAATCAAGATAAATGTTAGGAAAAAGGTTAAATAAATAGAAAAATCGTTAACTCTAGTTTAAAAACGTATTCAAATTAATTGAGTTTCAACCATCATCCATACCACCGTGAACGGGTTCGAGCACCTTATAATTAAACTGATAAGAAAATGTCTGTAATGAGCTCGGTGAAAATGTGGGTGATCAGGTTACAAAGTGAATTGAAGCGAGCCAAAAGGGGGGACGCCCGCTGTAATTACAGACCACGAAGAAAAGAAGAGCGAGGAAATATCAGTGTTGTAACTGAAGTCAAGATCGCTGCCCAAGATTCTTTGGAATTTTTTTGTATGATTTTGTGGTGCAACCCCATCGGGACCTTTAAGGTAGAGGAAAACTGAAGAAGGAAAAAAAAAAGTCAAACAGGCAAAGGACTCATCCAGCGTTGGATCATTAACATGTACATACAATTTGTGGGAGTCGCCTTTTTTTCAACCGCATCCAATTTTGCTGCTGTAGGTCATCCGTGCTTAACACTACCATTACGTAAGAGACTTTTGGGCACAGGCAATTAAACTGTGAATCTATCACAAGCCCAAGATAAGTTAATCAAAGTAAAACGGTTCAATTTTAGCTTAGTTGAAAACTTAATTAACAGGGTTCTACTGCTAAAGTAGTTTATGATTAGTTTTAGCGAGAGGATATTCACCAGAAAATCAATAAGATTATTTTGCTGTTAGTTTTCTTATGAGGCTTTCACTTTGCCTTGATATTTCAATAGTTGTTCTCGTCGGTGATGATCTTGAGTTCAAAAAATCTAAAAAGCTAAGAAAAAATCAATTAAGAATTTATTTAAAATTTCAGACTATGCTTTATAATCAATAAACCTTCCTATGATCAATTAAACAGAAATTTGTCAGCATCAATAGGATGATAATTTTAACCACGAGATTCTAATCTTCTACCGTTTATGTTAAAACCTTAATTCTTTAAATAATAATCACTTTTTTCGCCTATCTTACAGAAAGGTATTGACAAAATTAACAAAGTTGAAAAAATTGACAAAATTGCCAAATGGATAAAATTGACAAAATTGACAAAATTGACAAAATTGACAATATTGACGAAATTGACGAAATTGACGAAATTGACAAAATTAACAAAATTGACAAAATAGACAAAATTGACAAAATTGACAAAATTGACAAAATTGACAAAATTGAAAAAATTGACAAAATTGCCAAATGGATAAAATTGACAAAACTGACAAAATTGACAAAATTGACAAAATTGACAAAATTGTCAAAATTGACAAAATTGACAAAATTGACAAAATTGACAAAATTGACAAAATTGACAAAATTGACAAAATTGACAAAATTGACAAAATTGACAAAATTGACAAAATTGACAAAATTGACAAAATTGACAAAATTGACAAAATTGACAAAATTGACAAAATTGACAAAATTGACAAAATTGACAAAATTGACAAAATTGACAAAATTGACAAAATTGGCAAAATTGACAAAATTGACAAAATTGACAAAATTGACAAAATTGACAAAATTGACAAAATTGACAAAATTGACAAAATTGACAAAATTGACAAAATTGACAAAATTGACAAAATTGACAAAATTGACAAAATTGACAAAATTGACAAAATTGACAAAATTGACAAAATTGACAAAATTGACAAAATTGACAAAATTGACAAAATTGACAAAATTGACAAAATTGACAAAATTGACAAAATTGACAAAATTGACAAAATTGACAAAATTGACAAAATTGACAAAATTGACAAAATGACAAAATTTACAAAATTTACAAAATTGACAAAATTGACAAAATTGACAAAATTGACAAAATTGACAAAATTGACAAAATTGACAAAATTGACAAAATTGACAAAATTGACAAAATTGACAAAATTGACAAAATTGACAAAATTGACAAAATTGACAAAATTGACAAAATTGACAAAATTGACAAAATTGACAAAATTGACAAAATTGACAAAATTGACAAAATTGACAAAATTGACAAAATTGACAAAATTGACAAAATTGACAAAATTGACAAAATTGACAAAATTGACAAAATTGACAAAATTGACAAAATTGACAAAATTGACAAAATTGACAAAATTGACAAAATTGACAAAATTGACAAAATTGACAAAATTGACAAAATTGACAAAATTGACAAAATTGACAAAATTGACAAAATTGACAAAATTGACAAAATTGACAAAATTGACAAAATTGACAAAATTGACAAAATTGACAAAATTGACAAAATTGACAAAATTGACAAAATTGACAAAATTGACTTAATTGACAAAATTGACAAAATTGACAAAATTGACAAAATTGACAAAATTGACAAAATTGACAAAATTGAAAAAATTGACAAAATTGACAAAATTGACAAAATTGACAAAATTGTCAAAATTGACAAAATTTACAAAACTTTCGAGCTTTTTATTTTTTCATGTCATTTCTTCAAAAATTTCCGCTTTTAAAGTTTTCGACATGACTTTAGCAGTTTTTTGTTGTAGACAACTTGAGACTTTGTTTTTCGTTAAAAAGGCTTTTTTTACTGTTTTGAATTCTTTTTAAAGACTTTTGATCAAGTATAATTTATATAGAAAAGTTTTTTTTTTCAAAAAAATTGTCCATTGTTAGCTTAATTTATTTAAATTTTTGAGCACATTAACGAAGATCCTACCCAAGCAACCAAAAGTCTCGTTAAAAAGGTCGAACACAGCTTAATCAGCATAATCAATGTGCTGAAGTTCCTTTTATTCAGCCCAAAATTTAAGTTCTTATTGAAACTTTGAAGTTCCATTACAGATTTGAACGGCCTTCTATTCAGCCCACAAGTAAACGTTTAATCAGCAAAAACAAAAACTAAGTCTCTTCTCCTCTCTTATTTTGGTCATCACCCGTGTGGTGCTACCGGTTTCTCGGCATCCATCTTTATTCCTCTCATCCCCTTCCTCAATTGATCATACTTAATTGCTTTGTTTTTAATTTTGTTCGAAACATGCCGGCACTCACGCCAGTTCTGCTACACAATTATTTGATTTGCTTACTCAAGCAATCAAACAACCTAATAGAAAAAATTAGTCCTGGTACCAGATTTGAACCCCATCCTCCGAGATGATAGCCGAACACGCTGCCACGACACCACGCCTAGATGTTGCCTTACCGGCAGCTAAAATTCGAAGTGGTTATAAGCTTCCTAGAATACCCGCAAGGGCAACCAGCGGCCAACAGCAAAGACGCATGTTGATTATTACTAAGGAACATTACGAAACGGCGTATAAATCAATCATCCGTTAAAATAATATCGGTTTTTTTTTAAATAAAATTCTATGTTTATAACTATTAAGCATAAAATTATACAAATTCTTGATTTTATCTTGATATTTAATCAATGAATTGCTTCAACTGACTTTCAATGTGTGATAAATTCGTGGTGAGTAAATACAGTTGGACGAAATTTTATAATGTCAAAGTATTTACTCTTTTCAAAAACAATCATTTGCGAGTTAGCTTTAAGTTGTTCTGAGTTGAAGTTTCAAAATAAATTATACATTTCAACAATTAACAAGCTCCAAAAATGATTTATTTACTATAGATATGCCCTTTTGTGATGTTCGTTCACATTCATATTCATGAAATGGCGGACATGTCTCAAAAAAGGCTATTTGAGGAACTTTCTGAAACTTCGAGTCCATAGAAGGCTATTTCAGATCAAATTTGTAACTTTAATTCTGAATGATGCGATTGACATGTCACAGAAAAGGCTATTTGAGGAACTTCTTGGAACTTGAAGTTCACAGAAGGCTTTTTGAGGAACTTCTTAGAACTTGAAGTTCACAGAAGGCTATTTGAGACCTAATTTGTAACCTTTATACTGTGTGGGTGCGATTGACATGTCACACAAAAGGCTATTTGAGGAACTTTTTGGAACTTCAAGTCCATAGAAGGCTATTTGAGGAACCTTTTGTAACTTTCATCCTCACATTCGAGAAAACTTAGTAGCAATTCCCTTTGAAACTTTTATTCAGCGAAATTCGAACTTTGGAGGATCGAGTTTAAGTAGATATGAGACTTTTGGTTGCTTGGGTAGGTTTATTGAACATCGTTTTGGAAAAAGATGAAACGCTAAACTTATCAGTTACCGTCAACTGGGGCAACATGCAACAATTTTCAACTTCAATGGCTTCTAAAAAATTTATGTTCACAGTTAATCGTATCCTTTATGCATCAAAAGTTTTAAGGATGCTGGGGCATCAAATTGGCGTAGTTAAAAAAAATATTGGTTTCTTCAGTTATTTTTAATTTTCTAAAAACATGCGATTTTCACCCTCCTTAGAAAATGGGGTAACTTGCAACAAACTTTGTTTTTAATGAAAAATATTATGAACACGTACGAAAATTCATAGTTTTTAATATATTTGCGATGCTTTAAAGACCATTACGCATGACAACACCAATTGCAGTAGTTTTTGGTTCTGTAAAAACAAATTTTCACATTTTTTCTGAAAATAAGGATGCTGCATACATTTAGGGGCTAAATAATACTACGAAAAATTCTACAAGCTGAAATCATAAAAATGAATGTTTGGATGAATAAAATTTAAATGTTTACAAACGCGTGATGCAAAACATTCATATTCCAACACATGGAAACGAGATTTACAAGGTATTTCTTTGATTTGCATTTTGTTGCATTTAACCCCAGACACCTAACTAAATTTTTAAAATATTCATTTAAAAAAATTGGGTGATTGTTCGAAAAATATTTTTACACCAACAATGTTGGTATAACATGAGGAAACCTGTGAAAAGTTTGTAGGCAATTTTATCAAGCCGATCCGTCATACTGGGTAAAGTTTTTTTCGACTTCAAAACATGTTAAAATTTGTACATTTATTGCTCGATTTTTCAAATTTAACATAAACATGAAAAACTTAAGACAACTAGCTTAAGATGCGAGAAATTATGTCATCATCATTTTGTTATCATTAAAAGATAACTTTATTACAATGCATTAAATTAAAAATTGATTCAATGTAGTGTTGTATAAATGTTGCATCGAACCCCGCTGTTGCATGATGCCCCGTTTGACGGTACCTCCAGAAAACGAATTCTTTCATTAGTTTTAAAGCCAAGTTACCAATTTATTAACTAAGGATTGACCACGCTTTTTGGGATTGGTACACAATTTCACCTCAATCGATGATCTTCGAAATTCCCATGGCGCAACCAAAACCGCAATCCAGTTACCCGCAACCGGAATTGATCTGGACCGGAAGTAGTAGCGGAATCCTCAGTAAGCAGGGTAGAGACGGTGCGCGAGGATGGAAACAAACGATCTCCTGAATAATTAATTAGATGTTGTGGTTCGAATTTTATATGCTCGCTCAACCGTCCATGAAAAACCCCTCTCGAATGACCGTCCCTACATTTGGAGCTCTGAGATGAATGGGTTGTTTTTTTTTTGCTCTCTTTTTTTTTTTTGCTCCGCAACTACCCAGCAACTATACCCTTTTGCAGCCTACGAAACTGCCATTTCGGTAGGAAGTAACCACGATGGAAAATTTAGACCCCACTAACCCGAAAACCGAGCCATCGTCGAAAGAACCGGTTTGAAAAAATAAAACCATTCCGGTATTCTCAGGAAAACCACATTTGGGGACGTCCTCAAAGTAGTAGAGCAGAAATAAAATCAAACTCAACCTACGAAATCTCCACTCCTGGCCCAATCCTGAAGTGGGCCAAAGTTTTATCTGCGTGCGTAGATTTTGTGGCACGAAGAACGTGCTCAATGGGCTAGAAATGGCCATCATTTCGGTACCCAAAAACCCACCATCGCATCGCCCGCCATCGAATTTCACCCGTGCGTGGAAGAAAAAGGTCATCGTGTGGTGGTTTGCGAATCACGATTTTTCCCAGGAAGTGAATGTGGATGTAGGTGGCGCAGTAAATTTTGCGAGTTCTTCACGCGTTTGCTACTGCTGCTGTTGGATTTTTTGCTACTACAGTCATCTGCAAGCCTCAATCCAAACTCAATGAAATAAAAGTTAAGTGTGTGAAAATTGAGTGAGAAAATCGAATCCCCGGTTGATTGACTGTGGTCGGAGTTGGTTGGAGTCCATAATTAAAATGGCAGTGCGTAAGTTTTTCTTCAGTATTGAAGATATCATTTTAATATCATTATCTTACTTTTCGATCAAACTGGTACTCATAATTCATGATGCTACAATTGGTTGATTAATTAACCTTATAAAGGTCAGCTTATTATGTGAATATAGGTACTGTAAACTGGGGGAGCTTTGATAATTTTTTTCCTAAATTTTCACATTTTCTCAAAGAGGTTTCTTTTTTTCACTTGGAAGTTGGAAAAACTGTTAAGATAAATTGACAATTTATCGAAAGTCCTGAAATACACTTAATACTAACGATTTCATATGTCGGGGTAACTCAACTGATTTTATGCTCAATCTCTGCCATAATATTATCCGAGTAATTTACGATTTGGAACTATCAAAGCCTGCAAACATAAGTTGGAATTATCTTTTGTATTTGTTAATAAAAAGGTTTTTTTTTGAGCCACCAAAGCTTATTTACGAAAGTAAACAATAATGTTGCAGAGGTACTCAAATAGGAAATATGTCAAAAAAATTATACGTACCTACAAAAAAAACAAAATAAGAGTTAAATATATCTTTTTAGGTATATCCAATATCTCCGGTGTTTTTTGTCTTCTAAATTCACCGTCTGGGATATTCCTGATAATTTTTTTTGAACGGGTCTTCTTTTGGATAAACTAAGTGAATATGCCATTTCAAGAACAAATCCCAATTTTATCAAAAGAGGACTATAATGTAGACACAAAAACTATACTCACACATAGCTGAATAACTTTCACGTAAAGCCCATCATTTTCTTTCAAGTGCTTTCTAGTTCATCAGCAAAAAGGATTTTTGTAGATCTTCGAAAAAAAAAACATATATTTTTAAGGAGTTTGAAGGAAAACTAATTTCACTGAATTGATGCTGTATGTGTATCAGCCTTCGAGCGTGGACAACAATTTTAGGATATATTGATTTTAGACATATTTATTGATAATATTTTAGAAAAAAATTTGTTCATTAGTGTTACCCTCAATTTGAAAGAAGAAAGAGTGTAGTATAGATTGTAGAGAAGAGGAGTGCGCTTATATTTGATGTATAAGTGGATAAATGACAGACTGAATAAGGTGTAAAAAATCAATTCTTAAGACCAAAACTTTGGCAAATCAATGAAGGTATCAATAAAACTATAATGTTGCATAAAAAAATTGATGCACTTATAAAAGCAAACAACTGGATTTATTCTCGCAAACATTCAAATTTATCAAAATCAAATCAATTCAAAATATATTTAAATCTCTCTTGAAAAACGTCAAATTTCCAAACCTTGAAGAGTTGAAATTTATTGAAAACGGACTTCTTTAAATCGTAATCGTAAATCATACTCGTCTTTATTTACGATCAAAATTTAAAAACTTGACAAAATTGAGAATGTGGAAACGACTTTAAAAATAAAAATTTGACTAAATGACAAAAATGACAAAAATGACAAAATGACAAAAATGACAAAAATGACAAAAATGACAAAAATGACAAAAATGACAAAAATGACAAAAATGACAAAAATGACAAAAATGACAAAAATGACAAAAATGACAAAAATGACAAAAATGACAAATATGACAAAAATGACAAAAATGACAAAAATGACAAAAATGACAAAAATGACAAAAATGACAAAAATGACAAAAATGACAAAAATGACAAAAATGACAAAAATGACAAAAATGACAAAAACGACAAAAATGACAAAAATGACAAAATTGACAAAAATGACAAAAATGACAAAAATGACAAAAATGACAAAAATGACAAAAATGACAAAAATGACAAAAATGACAAAAATGACAAAAATGACAAAAATGACAAAAATGACAAAAATGACAAAAATGACAAAAATGACAAAAATGACAAAAATGACAAAAATGACAAAAATGACAAAAATGACAAAAATGACAAAAATGACAAAAATGACAAAAATGACAAAAATGACAAAAATGACAAAAATGACAAAAATGACAAAAATGACAAAAATGACAAAAATGACAAAAATGACAAAAAAAACAAAAATGACAAAAAATAACAAAAATGAAAAAATTAAAATAATGAATAAAATTAAAAAATGACAAAAATGACAAAAATGACAAAAATGACAAAAATGACAAAAATGACAAAAATGACAAAAATGACAAAAATGACAAAAATGACAAAAATGACAAAAATGACAAAAATGACAAAAATGACAAAAATGACAAAAATGACAAAAATGACAAAAATGACAAAAATGACAAAAATGACAAAAATGACAAAAATGACAAAAATGACAAAAATGACAAAAATGACAAAAATGACAAAAAATGTCAAAAATGACAAAAATGCCAAAAATTAAAAAAAATGACAAAAATGACAAAAATGACAAAAATGACAAAAATGACAAAAATGACAAAAATGACAAAAATGACAAAAATGACAAAAATGACAAAAATGACAAAAATGACAAAAATGACAAAAATGACAAAAATGACAAAAATGACAAAAATGACAAAAATGACAAAAATGACAAAAATGACAAAAATGACAAAAATGACAAAAATGACAAAAATGACAAAAATGACAAAAATGACAAAAATGACAAAAATGACAAAAATGACAAAAATGACAAAAATGACAAAAATGACAAAAATGACAAAAATGACAAAAATGACAAAAATGACAAAAATGACAAAAATGACAAAAATGACAAAAATGACAAAAATGACAAAAATGACAAAAATGACAAAAATGACAAAAATGACAAAAATGACAAAAATGACAAAAATGACAAAAATGACAAAAATGACAAAAATGACAAAAATGACAAAAATGACAAAAATGACAAAAATGACAAAAATGACAAAAATGACAAAAATGACAAAAATGACAAAAACGACAAAAATGACAAAAATGACAAAATTGACAAAAATGACAAAAATGACAAAAATGACAAAAATGACAAAAATGACAAAAATGACAAAAATGACAAAAATGACAAAAATGACAAAAATGACAAAAATGACAAAAATGACAAAAATGACAAAAATGACAAAAATGACAAAAATGACAAAAATGACAAAAATGACAAAAATGACAAAAATGACAAAAATGACAAAAATGACAAAAATGACAAAAAAAACAAAAATGACAAAAAATAACAAAAATGAAAAAAATTAAAATAATGAAAAAAATTAAAAAATGACAAAAATGACAAAAATGACAAAAATGACAAAAATGACAAAAATGACAAAAATGACAAAAATGACAAAAATGACAAAAATGACAAAAATGACAAAAATGACAAAAATGACAAAAATGACAAAAATGACAAAAATGACAAAAATGACAAAAATGACAAAAATGACAAAAATGACAAAAATGACAAAAATGACAAAAATGACAAAAATGACAAAAATGACAAAAATGACAAAAATGACAAAAATGACAAAAATGACAAAAATGACAAAAATGACAAAAATGACAAAAAATGCCAAAAATGACAAAAATGCCAAAAATTAAAAAAAATGACAAAAATGACAAAAATGAGAAAAATGGCAAAAATGACAAAAATGATAAAAATGACAAAAATGACAAAAATGACAAAAATGACAAAAATGACAAAAATGACAAAAATGGCAAAAATGACAAAAATGACAAAAATGACAAAAATGACAAAAATGACAAAAATGACAAAAATGACAAAAATGACAAAAATGACAAAAATGACAAAAATGACAAGAATGACAAAAATGACAAAAATGACAAAAATGACAAAAATGACAAAAATGACAAAAATGACAAAAATGACAAAAATGACAAAAATGACAAAAATGACAAAAATGACAAAAATGACAAAAATGACAAAAATGACAAAAATGACAAAAATGACAAAAATGACAAAAATGACAAAAATGACAAAAATGACAAAAATGACAAAAATGACAAAAATGACAAAAATGACAAAAATGACCAAAATGACAAAAATGACAAAAATGACAAAAATGACAAAAATGACAAAAATGACAAAAATGACAAAAATGACAAAAATGACAAAAATGACAAAAATGACAAAAATGACAAAAATGACAAAAATGACAAAAATGACAAAAATGACAAAAATGACAAAAATGACAAAAATGACAAAAATGACAAAAATGACAAAAATGACAAAAATGACAAAAATGACAAAAATGACAAAAATGACAAAAATGACAAAAATGACAAAAATGACAAAAATGACAAAAATGACAAAAATGACAAAAATGACAAAAATGACAAAAATGACAAAAATGACAAAAATGACAAAAATGACAAAAATGACAAAAATGACAAAAATGACAAAAATGACAAAAATGACAAAAATGACAAAAATGACAAAAATGACAAAAATGACAAAAATGACAAAAATGACAAAAATGACAAAAATGACAAAAATGACAAAAATGACAAAAATGACAAAAATGACAAAAATGACAAAAATGACAAAAATGACAAAAATGACAAAAATGACAAAAATGACAAAAATGACAAAAATGACAAAAATGACAAAAATGACAAAAATGACAAAAATGACAAAAATGACAAAAATGACAAAAATGACAAAAATGACAAAAATGACAAAAATGACAAAAATGACAAAAATGACAAAAATGACAAAAATGACAAAAATGACAAAAATGACAAAAATGACAAAAATGACAAAAATGACAAAAATGACAAAAATGACAAAAATGACAAAAATGACAAAAATGACAAAAAGACAAAAATGACAAAAATGACAAAAATGACAAAAATGACCAAAATGACAAAAATGACAAAAATAACAAAAATAACAAAAATGACAAAAATGACAAAAATGACAAAAATGACAAAAATGACAAAAATGACAAAAATGACAAAAATGACAAAAATGACAAAAATGACAAAAATGACAAAAATGACAAAAATGACAAAAATAACAAAAATAACAAAAACAACAAAAATAACAAAAATGACTTAAATGACAAAAATGTAATAAATGAGAAAAAAATTTCATTTTTGACATTTTTTTCATTTTTTGTCATTTTTTGTAAATTTGGTCATTTTTGTCATTTTTGTCATTTTTGTCATTTTTGTCATTTTTGTCATTTTTGTCATTTTTGTCATTTTTGTCATTTTTGTCATTTTTGTCATTTTTGTCATTTTTGTCATTTTTGTCATTTTTGTCATTTTTGTCATTTTTGTCATTTTTGTCATTTTTGTCATTTTTGTCATTTTTGTCATTTTTGTCATTTTTGTCATTTTTGTCATTTTTGTCATTTTTGTCATTTTTGTCATTTTTGTCATTTTTGTCATTTTTGTCATTTTTGTCATTTTTGTCATTTTTGTCATTTTTGTCATTTTTGGCATTTTTATCATTTTTGTCATTTTTGTCATTTTTGTCATTTTTGTCATTTTTGTCATTTTTGTCATTTTTGTCATTTTTGTCATTTTTGTCATTTTTGTCATTTTTGTCATTTTTGTCATTTTTGTCATTTTTGTCATTTTTGTCATTTTGTCATTTTTGTCATTTTTGTCATTTTTGTCATTTTTGTCATTTTTGTCATTTTTGTCATTTTTGTCATTTTTGTCATTTTTGTCATTTTTGTCATTTTTGCCATTTTTGTCATTTTTGTCATTTTTGTCATTTTTGTCATTTTTGTCATTTTTGTCATTTTTGTCATTTTTGTCATTTTTGTCATTTTTGTCATTTTTGTCATTTTTGTCATTTTTGTAATTTTTGTCATTTTTGTAATTTTTGTCATTTTTGTAATTTTTGTCATTTTTGTCATTTTTGTCATTTTTGTCATTTTTGTCATTTTTGTCATTTTTGTCATTTTTGTCATTTTTGTCATTTTTGTCATTTTTGTCATTTTTGTCATTTTTGTCATTTTTGTCATTTTTGTCATTTTTGTCATTTTTGTCATTTTTGTCATTTTTGTCATTTTTGTCATTTTTGTCAATTTTTTTAATGTGGTGTAATAAGAAAAATCGATGTTCTCAAATTTTCCAATTGATGGTTTAAAAAAATTTTTTTTTGATGTAGAATGTCTTCTTACGGCAAAACCAAAGGGTTGCGACTTGAAATTCGCAAACGGATCTCACATCACAAAAATTACTTTTTTTATATTGGTTTGTGTAAATTTGAAATTTTTGTCATTTAGTCAATTTTGTCAATTTGGCAGAAATTGCCCATTTTGTCTATATGTTCATTTTTAGATTTTTTGATTTTCTCGACGTTTTTTTTTTCCACGTTGCCAATTTTACAAATTGTGTTATTTTTGACAATTTTACATTTTCGTTAATTTTGTAACTTCTTTAACTTTTGCTAATCTTGTCATTATTTTCAATAATAACAAAATTAAAAGTTGGAAAAATGAAAATGGACCGATTGTCGTTATTTTCGTAGAAGCATCGTATTTTCTCCTTTCAATTGTAGCAATATCCAATAATTTTTCAAAATATTCATTTTGTTTACTTCAGAGATTACTCAAAGCAAACGTTGAATTATTTTTAATACATAATTAGGCATTTTTTTAATTTGTATTCTTTTTTCTTATATTTCTTAAATTTTCCAGTGACCATATACTGTGGTAAGAAAGAGACTGCAAATAAGGTGATCAAAAATGATGGAGATCCCTCAGTTATCATGGAGTGATTTAAATCAAAACTGATGAATTAAAAAAAATCAGGCACACGTCGGCTTTGCTGATTTAAGCTTTTCAGATTGAAAAGCTTGAAAACTTAAGATTAACTTAAAGATTTTTATCTTTCTTTAAGTCAACAATAGGAATTTTGTCATTCAAACATTGTAGCAATCCCGAAAAGAAACGAGATGGAAAACCCGTGATAAAGAATATTTAAAAACGAAAAACGTGTCCCACTTGTCTCAGATACTCGGTCTGCAAAATTGAATACCGGGTTGAAACATTTCAATTTGAGCTCGATCGCCCGAGCAAACGACACCGGAAAGCAAATACGTTCCATCGATTGGTTTTTCGAGAAATTCCCGACATTCCGCCAGTACCGTTTTTCCGGCTCTTCTTCCCCTCACTAGGAGGAGTAATGCTCATCGACCCAATTTTATATTCCCAAAGTCACAACCCTGGAAGAGGCTGCTGATGGCATCGGATAGCACAGATGAGGCGCAGCAAAAAAAAAATCACCGGAACGTTATCTCTATTTGAACAACTGATTGCCCGTTTCACATTTTCGTGTTCACCCGAGCGGCATCTGCTCTTACACTAACTCATTCTGGGAGCTTCTTCCTGTCGTATTTCTTCAACCTCTGCCTGGCCACAACACGCTTTACGTTCCTCTAACTTCCTTCACCTTGAAACAGGACGACCAAGGCAATCCGAAACTCGTACAATCGGCAACGAGAAGCACCAAACACCCGGGGTCGTGGCTTGGAATTGAATTTCTCACACGTTGTCGAGTTGACGTAGTTCGAGAAGAGAAAGAATGGAGGGAAAACTGTACCATTGGGGATTTCCCTGGCTCAGAAACTACTACTTTTCCTACAAAAGTAGTGTCTATCCTCTGCTCTTCTTCTTCGCCGACTGATTTCCCCAACTCCCAGGAACAGATTCTTCAAAGTATTTGCCCAGCTGTTCCTCATTTCACTTATATCATCATCAAACCCAATCGATCTGAACGAATGGAGAGGCTTAAAACAGATTCTTCGCTCTGAATGGTTGCCTCTTCTTCAAGCGTTTTTTATCTTGTTTTTCCTTCGTCTTCTCCAATCCAACAAACCATCATTGCCAATGTATACGAAGCAGAACAGAGAGATAGGACATTTCGAGGATGAAATTGAATTAGGCTCCAACGGAAG
This sequence comes from Uranotaenia lowii, assembly GCF_029784155.1. Taxonomy (NCBI): domain Eukaryota; kingdom Metazoa; phylum Arthropoda; class Insecta; order Diptera; family Culicidae; genus Uranotaenia; species Uranotaenia lowii. Next base: position 3,927,393 of record NC_073693.1, on the reverse strand, counting down.
TTGTCAGGAGGCAGCAAAGCGAGGCAAAGAGCGCGCGAACCGAACAGGAAAGAACATTACTGAGCATAATTACCAGTGTTTTCTCCGTTCTTCCTTTCAGAAATCCGTCCAGGAATGTTTTCCAATACCGAGCGATGGAATGCGAAAGCCAACAGAGGACTGAAATGATGATACTGAAAGATTGTCAGCTTAAAACTGATTGGTTTTATTGTAATTGATGGCAATGATTGAAACTGTCTATCAGGAGATATATATTTCATGTTTGCTTACGTCGTTCCATCGGAAGAAAAACCTAAGCCGGCACTAAGCTACTTAGGATGATTAGTGATTGTCTTTTCGCAATTTCGCGTTTGGCGGGATCGGGGAGGGGTGGGACGGGTTGTTATTTGTTTCTCAGTAAACAAAATTTAAGACGGAGCTGAAGATGATTGTGGCGCTGGCTAATACCCTGTTGGAATGAATGTTTGGTTTCGATATCGGTTTGAAGATGTCAAGTGGGGGAGACATTTTCAATTTTTTTTAGTTGAATAAGGAATTTAAAAACCTTATATGTATTTTATCTTAAAATAAAATCAAATTGATTTCCAAAATCACTTCTGGCAACGGTTTTGTCATTTCAATGCTTACTATAAATTACACATAATCCACTACACCGCTGAATAAATGACTTTTTGGTCCCATGTATTTTTTCGAAGCTTTTTGGGTCACCAAAGTCAGTGCAAAATATAAGATGTTTTTATTGAATTTTGTTCATTAGTTGTTCACATATTTGAATGTTGAAATAAAAATCCTTTTACGTTTTACTTTTTTTGATTACAAGAAAAAGCTACTTAAGCTACTTTTTTAAAGATTAAAATAATTTGAAATGTGAATCCAAAGGAACGAAAAAAACAATAACAAGATTTACTAGCAAACGCCTTGAATTTTTTTTTTTGGATCTGTTAAACAAACAAACAAATAATATATAACAAACAAATTTTTCAAATACATCCTAGAAGCAATAAAAAACAAAAAAAAAACTTTGATTTTTTTTTATTTTTTCCAAATGTACTTTCAGTACGTTTTTGGTGATTTATGAAAGAAAAATTTTGTTTTCTCATATAAATTATCGTACATAATTAAAATTCTTTGGTCTTAATCAGAACGGAAAGAAAATATTTTCAAAATTTACAGAGATTGTTTTGAAATAAAATCATTCCAAAAAAGCTATGAATCGGCTGTGGTAATTGGTCCTAAAAAGGTGAACAGCTTCATAAGAGCGGTTATACCGGATTGAGAAAATGCTAAATCTCAAGATAGGGACACTATCTAATATATGAAAGTGATCTTCCTTGACTTAGCATACATTAAACAGGGGACATATCACAATAGATCAACTAACTGGTCGCAGTGATAGGTACCAAAAAAAAAAATGCTATACCAACACTGTTGGTGGATAAATATTTTTCGGACAATCTTCAAATTATCTTAAATAACTATTTTTATAATTCAGTTAGCTGTCTGGGGCAAAATGCAACAAAATGAAAATCAGAACTAAATCTCATAATTTGCGTTTCCGTATGCTGGGATATGATTGTTTTGCATTATGCGTGTGTTAACATTCAAATTTCATCCATCCTAAGATTTATTTACATGATTTAAGATAATTGAATATTTTGTAGTATTTTTTTACCCCTAAATGTATGCATTTTGGAAAAAGCATTTGACCGACTGAACCACGAAAACATCTGGGCTGCTCTTAGACGACGAGAGGTCCCAGAGAAACTAGTCCATCTCATCGAAGCACAGTACGAGGCATTTTCGTGCAAGGTCTTGCACGACGGTGTCATGTCCGAATCAATCCCGGTAACTGCTGGAGTGAGACAAGGATGTATTTTGTCACCGCTGCTTTTTCTCATCGTAATGGATGAGATCTTGACCGGATCGATTGACAGTAGACGAAACCGAGGATTGCCGTGGAATCCTTCAACCATGGAGCAACTGAACGACCTTGACCTGGCAGACGATATTGTTTTGCTCGCCCAAACACAACAAGACATGCAGAGCAAACTCGATGACCTCACCGAAAGCTCCAAGGCAGCAGGTCTCAAAATCAATGTCGGAAAGACCAAGTCGATGGAAATCAACACAGAAAATCGTTCCAATTTCGTGATAGCTGGACAACAGGTTGAGACAGTGGAGTGCTTCCAGTATCTTGGTAGCCAGATTACGCCTGATGGTGGTACCAAGAAGGACATCGAAACCCGGTTCTGAAAGGCCCGATTTGCGTTTGCGAGTCTTCGAAACATCTGGCGGTCACGCCAGATCTCTCTTCGAACTAAGATCCAAATCTTCAACTCAAACGTCAAATCCGTATTGCTGTACGGGTGTGAAACTTGGTGCACATATGCGGTGACGACGCGAAAACTGCAAGTTTTTGTGAATCGCTGCCTGCGGAACATCATCCGCGCTTGGTGGCCTGGCAACTGGATCTCAAACGTTGAACTTCATCGCCGGTGTCATCAAAAGGCGCTAGAAATCGAGATTCGGGAACGTAAGTGGAGATGGATTGGGCACACGCTGCGAAGAGATGAAAACGAGATTTACAGAGAGGCGCTTGATTGGAATCCAGATGGGCATCGAAGAAGAGGCAGGCCCAAAAGCTCGTGGCGGCGTAGTCTAGCCGCTGAAATCCGCACAGTTGACGAGAACCTTGGCTGGCAGCAAGTGAAGACGCTGGCTCCGGATCGCCAGCAGTGGAGATCTTTTATCTCAGCCCTATGCGCCGGTCAATCGGCGCTGGACCCTTAGGTAGGTAGGTAAATGTATGCAGCCGATTAACACTCTTTTCTTAGAAACATTTTCGACAGAAAAACTGTAAAGTTGATTTCGAACAAAACCAAAAATTACTGCAATTGGTGCTTCATGCGTTATGACATCACAAATACTAATCACTAATCATTAATCGTACTTCCATAGCCAGAACTTATGTCTGAGTCCCAAAGAACAATGAATGAGTTATTGTTCTTCTTGTCTTTGTTCATGTTTTCAATTATTTTAATATAAAAACATTAAAATTATCAAAAACACAAAGTGGTTGGGCCTACCATGGAGCAGAGAACGCAGAGACAACCGGAACACAGGAACAGGAAGAAACGTGGACCACCAGTACCATACGTTTCAAATGGGCAGTATCGTTGGAAGCATGCTTAGAAAAATGCTCCTTGATGAAGAAACCAAGCTTAATGTATAGTGATTAAGCCAATCGCAGGGACAATTCTTCAGTGGCTTGAAATGATTTATTTTGTACACAGAAATTACAAAACCTTAGAATAGAAGATTTTGAAGAATTGGTGTAGTAAAAGAATTGGAAATTGCTAAGCTATTATTTCTGTTCTGGATTTCTGTGTTCAATTATTTCTGGTCATCGACCAAGGATAAAGTGCCTTTGCTCACTCTTGAAAAGAAAAAAAGAACAAAAAGAAAATAAATACAAAAAAAAACTTTCGAGATCTGTTTAGAACTCGAAAGGTTTTCTCAGCAATCAATAAAGCAGTCTTCCGTTAAGAAGAATAAAGGAAGCTTTCTTATAGAAGATAAATATTGCTCAATGAGGGACCATTCATGTTCTAAAATCAAAATAATAACTTTTCATTTAGAAAGAATTTGTTTTATCTAATTGTACATTTCCTTCAGTCACCAGATTTAGCTCAGTCTTTTATCAGTTCCACGTTGATGTATACTTTTAACTCATACACAACAGAACAAAATTGAAATAAAACTTGAGTTAATTGAAAACAAAACAAATCTTTTAAGTTTTTATGGAAACATTAAAAATAACTAAATATTAAACTAATATGAACATAATCAAACCATTCAAATTCTAACTATTACGAAAAGATACTTATCATTTAGCCATTTGTTGGCTTCAGCGACCCACCAGCAGAAACGACAAATTGTTTTTGTCATAGGTCACAGCACGCATTGAACTATTAGTTAGGGACTTCCCACAAAACTAACCTCCCCACAACATTTCCAAACTCAACCACGGCCCCCAGCTTTTTAACCGAATCATCACGACTACCTTTCTTCACTTAAAAGCATTTCATTTATTGGACGTACAAAACACAATCACTAAAAGTGAAAATCCTAAAATTATTAGGAAACAAATTCTAGGCCCAACTGTCTAAAAGATCCACTCTTTAATTTTTCTTGCCCAGCAACACAAAAATTTAAGGCAGCATAAAAAAACCAAAACCACAAGCTTTCAGGAGCAACTTTCGATTTTTAATCATTATACACACATCCGTCAGCGCGTTGAAAACATTTTCAAATTGATTTTCACAAAATTCCAATTTAAATAAACAAATAATTGATAATTTTCACTGGAACTAAAAACAAAAACGTGCGATGCCATCGGGTCACCCCTTTATGCGTTATGACATCACAAATGTATCAAAAGCTATAAATTTTCAAACGTTTTCATTCTATTTTTTATTAATTACAGAGTTTGTTGCAACTAACCCCTTTTTCTTAGTAGGGTGAAAATCGCATGATTTTGTTAATTTAAAAATAACTGGTTAAACCAATAATTTTCCAGACTTCGTCAATTTGGTGTCCTATCAACTTTAAAACTTTTGGTGTACAAGAGGTATGATTATGTGTAAGCATTAAGATTTAAGAAGCCATTGAAGTTGAAAAGTGTTGCATGATGCCCCAGTTGACGGTACATCGAATGATAAAAATTGATTGATACACAGCGTTTCCACTAATTAACACATTAAAATTTATTATTTAAGACAAAAACAATTCTGTCAATATAATTTTAAGTTTCCCAAAATTCATGGTTTAGCCATTTCCACGTTGAATTTTCTTTTGAGTGTATTAAAATTGAAAAACTACTTTAGTTAACAAGGTATTGCACTCGGTAAACATAAGATCATTTTTAATTATCCTTGAATTGACTTCAAATTGTCAAGAAAAATTCTCAAAACAGTAATGAAAATGCTTCAAGTCGATATAAAAATTATTTCAAAGTTATGGCGAATACAAATTTAATTAATATTGGTAACAAATTCTCTGGAAATTGCATAAAAATGTGGTAGGATTTTCTTCAAATTAATGTCAGAAAAATTTCTCAAAGTGTCCTCAAATAGTCTCAAAGAAGTTCCAAGTATACTCAATTTAGTTTTGGAATAGTTCCAGAATTGTTTCCTTATTTTGCAGAAGTTTTTTTTTGAAACGTCTTTTAATTGTGTCAAAATTTACTTCAAAAAGTACGGATCATCTTAAGATTGTCATTGAATTGGCGAAAAATAGTAACAGAATGAACTTTTGATTGTTTATTGCTTATCTTAGAACTGTTTCAAAATTTCGTCAGACGTGTATAAAAATTTCATCAAAACGGAACAAATTTGTCTCAAAATTTAATCAAACTTTTTTAAAAAATTGTCATCAAATTTATGGGTGTTTCAGGTGTTTCAAATTTATGGGTGTTTCAGGCAAAAAGATTTCCGTGCGTCGACGACAAACGGAATCTGTTTACTGTCGCCTGATAATATCGTTTTATGGCTTTTTACCTTTATTTTGGTGTGATATTTATGGATGTTTTCCATGTTGCGAAACCCGGATCGATTCGAATCAAACTTTAAAAAAAAATTGTCATCAAACAGTCAACAAACTCTCTCCTCCCTTAAATTCTGCCAAAATTGTCTAAAAATTTGTTTCGAAATTTTATCAGAAAACAGTCTCATAGTGCCCCACTTTTTTAAACAGTTTTCCTCAAAACTGTATTAATATTGTGTCGAAATTGTCTTTAAATTGGGCCAAAACTGTTTTCTAATAGTACAAATCATCTAACCATTACCATTAAGTTTTCTAAACAAAATTGTTGCAAAACGTGTCAAAACAGTTCCAAAATTGTTCCATAATCGAAAAAGAGTTGTCTGAAACAAACCAATAAACTGAATTGGCTCACAACTATTTGAAATTGTGTACGAAGTGTTAAACAATTGTTTCACATTTATCTCAATTTGGTCTTCAAATTTAATCAAATCAATATTGTCAAAATTGTCAAAATTGTCAAAATTGTCAAAATTGTCAAAATTGTCAAAATTGTCAAAATTGGCAAAATTGTCAAAATTGTCAAAATTGTCAAAATTGTCAAAATTGTCGAAATTGTCAAAATTGTCAAAATTGTCAAAATTGTCAAAATTGTCAAAATTGTCAAAATTGTCAAAATGGTCAAAATTGTCAAAATTGTCAAAATTGTCAGAATTGTCAAAATTGTCAAAATTGTCAAAATTGTCAAAATTGTCAAAAATGTCAAAATTGTCAAAATTGTCAAAATTGTCGAAATTGTCAAAATTGTCAAAATTGTCAAAATTGTCAAAATTGTCGAAATTGTCAAAAACATCATAAACGTCAAAAACGTCTCAATCGTTTATCTTTTGTTTGCAATAAGTCGAACTCTAAGGCGTTATTTTGAATCTCAACGATGATGAGAATTTTCTTTATTCTTCGTTTCAATTCCAATCATTCATCTTCGAATAATTAAACATTGAAAAAAAAAAACCTTCTACCGAGTTCTTAAGATTTTCCAGCTACTGTGAATGAATGATTTCTTATGTTATCAATAAGTGATGGTATTTGAGGATAGATTCATTTCATTCCCACACACACGTTTGTGATTTTTTTCCACATAGATTTTTCAACCCTCAATATAATTTCATTATATCCCCTGTGCCACGCTCCCACTTTTGATGTCATGTGGTAGTGAAAATGAAAAGTCAATTAATGTCACTCACTCTGGAAGGAGCTTGTGGAAATGTCGAGAAAGTAAAGAAAAAAAATGGGAAAAAGGGCGAACGAATGTCTTCCCTAGAAGTGTGGAAAATATTTTGGGAGCGATGAAATAAACCGCTACTAAATGATGATCCGCTTACCGACTGGAATGAAACTTTTCCGAAAGCTCTCTTTTTCAGTCGGTTCCGGTGACTGGATCGGTGGAGGGGAAAATTTGAAAGAAAAGTGTGCAAAGTTTGTTATTCCGAGAAATTGGGTTCGTGCAAATTTATTTGAATTGATTTTTTTTTTCCCAACTCGACTCTTTCCGGGGTGGTGCTTCTTGATGATCTCGAGGCTGGCTTGAATAATTTATTGGACGTGCCAGAAAGATTCATCTGGCATTATTTATGGATGAAAAGTGACAATCGGATGAAGGTTGTTATTAACAAACCGGAAAGAATGGCCGAAGTATTTTATGTGATTTTTTGAGAACAACAAAACTGAAATGAGGGAAAATGAAGGCTATAAAATGTCCCAAAGCAGCGAAGGTTTTTTTTGGTTTTTTTTTTCATTTATCTTAGGAAAAAGACGTGGCGTGTGGTGAAAAAGTATCGATGGTCTTCGGTGAAATTTGAGTGAGAATAAATATTTCTTCGAAAAGCGGTTTTGATATCGGATATCCCTCGTGCTGTTTAACATATTTTTGCGTCACGTTCCGAAAATGCGAAGCAAAATTTATGGGTGTTTCAGGCTAAAAGATTTCCGTGCGTCGACGACAAACGGAATCTGTTTACTGTCGCCTGATAATATCGTTTTATGGCTTTTTACCTTTATTTTGGTGTGATATTTGTGGATGTTTTCCATGTTGCGAAACCCGGATCGATTCGAAAGTTTTTGTTATGCGTGTGCCACTACTGAAGTATCCGAGAAAAGAATGCTGTTTTCAAATAAAAGAGAAAAAGTTAAAAATTAACTTCGGTTTTCAATCGAATCCAAAAACAAGCATTCAAAATTTAAAGGACATCATCAGAAAGTATTCAAATCCACACATTCAAAATTGGCTCTTCAGATCTTAAGAACCAGTCGTAAAATATAATTTTATAAAGTTCTAAGCTTATTCAAACTCAACATCGTAAAAGATGAAAGCAACCAGATTTCGAACTGTCTCCTTAACAGCCTTTAAATAACTGGAACTCAAAGATCATTCCGACAACAGTTCAATTATCTCTCCACTACGGTGTAATTTGCGTAATTTCCTACATTAAGGCTGGTCCAGGAGATAATCCAGATGCAAAGATAATAGCCGCAAAAACCACCAACCAACTCCATAACTTTCACTCTCCGCTTCTTGGTGACACAATTACGCGCTAAAACAACCATAATTAGCTCAATTTACCATTCCAAAGCGAGGATGCTGGATCTATCTACATTTCCTTCTGCTAGTCCATTTGCTAATGTTTCATTTCGGGGTGCGTCGTCTCGACCGATGTTTGTTGTTTTTTTTTTGGGGCGAGACCATGGGCTTACGACTCGCCCCTAGACAATCTGATTCAGTCCTTCCGATTGCGGTAGGGGCTTTAGGCTCTGCTTTTTGTCCATTACAGGGTTTGGTCTTTGTTTTTATGGCCAAGTTCCATTTCATCCCCCAATTTGTAAGTATAAGAATGTGTAATTGTTGGGGCTGCTTCAGTGCTACTAAACGCCTTGTTGAAGGTAGCAGGGATATATTTTTGGCATATGTCATAATAGCTATGCAAGTTTTCAATTTTTTCCTCACATTGATAGTTTGCAATTGAAAAATACTGTTCCTCAATTTTTATTTTTATCATTTAATTTTGGTTTTCACAGAAAAAAGTTCAGCCAACCCTCACTGACTGTTTTGTGAGAAGAGAATGCTCTGGGTAACCTTCAAAAGAATAAAAAAACCCGAAAGAAAACACAGTCCCAAAAAAAACAAATGGGATGTAGCCATCATCGTCATCATCACAATCATCATTAGCACCATGATTGTATTAACATTTGTTATGGCTGCTCTGCGCTCCGAAACAGAATATTTCCATGTCATTAGAAGAATGTTTCTTCAGCTGAGGACAGGAGGGAAAAAAAGATGGTCCGGATCCGTTTGGCAGCTGTCGGCTGTTTTCCTTTTCTCGAAACTAACGAAGAACGGCTGGTGCTGCTGCTTTGAAGAGGTTAAGGTAAGGTTGCCAGATTGCTTTGGATTTATCCGGGTTTGCCCGGAAATTTAATACCAAATATGGGATATTTTCATTTTATTTGGCAAATTAACAAAAAAAATTGTTAAAAAATTTTATACCGTAACTGTAAATTATTTATGCCTGAAAAACGAAATTTTTAGAGCAATTTTTTAAAATAAATCATAAAAGGATTTTTGGAAAACATATATGATTTAAAATCATTTGATAAGTTTTGATGAAATCATGATTTTAAATGTTATTGATTTATGTTGAGTCGCCTTATTTTGACAATTTTGACAATTTTTACAATTTGGTCAATTTGGTCAATTTTGACAATTTTGACAATTTTGACAATTGTGACAATTTTGACAATTTTGACAATTTTGACAATTTTGACAATTTTGACAATTTTGACAATTTTGACAATTTTGACAATTTTGACAATTTTGACAATTTTGACAATTTTGACAATTTTGACAATTTTGACAATTTTGACAATTTTGACAATTTTGACAATTTTGACAATTTTGACAATTTTGACAATTTTGACAATTTTGACAATTTTGACAATTTTGACAATTTCGACAATTTTGACAATTTTGACAATTTTGACAATTTTGACAATTTTGACAATTTTGACAATTTCGACAATTTTGACAATTTTGACAATTTTGACAATTTTGACAATTTTGACAATTTTGACAATTTTGACAATTTTGACAATTTTGACAATTTTGACAATTTTGACAATTTTGACAATTTTGACAATTTTGACAATTTTGACAATTTTGACAATTTTGACAATTTTGACAATTTTGACAATTTTGGCAATTTTGACAATTTTGACAATTTTGACAATTTTGACAATTTTGACAATTTTGACAATTTTGACAATTTTGACAATTTTGACAATTTTGGCAATTTTGACAATTTTGACAATTTTGACAATTTCGACAATTTTGACAATTTTGACAATTTTGACAATTTTGACAATTTTGACAATTTTGACAATTTTGACAATTTTGACAATTTTGACAATTTTGACAATTTTGACAATTTTGACAATTTTGACAATTTAGACAATTTTGACAATTTTGAAAATTTTGACAATTTTGACAATTTTGACAATTTTGACAATTTTGACAATTTTGACAATTTTGATAATTTTGACAATTTTGACAATTTTGACAATTTTGACAATTTTGACAATTTTGACAATTTTGACAATTTTGACAATTTTGACAGTTTTGACAATTTTGACAATTTTTACAATTTTGACAATTTTGACAATTTTGACAATTTTGACAATTTTGACAATTTTGACAATTTTGACAATTTTGACAATTTTGACAATTTTGACAATTTTGACAATTTTGACAATTTTGACAATTTTGACAATTTTGACAATTTTGACAATTTTGACAATTTTGACAATTTTGACAATTTTGACAATTTTGACAATTTTGACAATTTTGACAATTTTGACAATTTTGACAATTTTGAAAATTTTGAAAATTTTGACAATTTTGACAATTTTGACAATTTTGATAATTTTGACAATTTTGACAATTTTGACAATTTTGACAATTTTGACAATTTTGACAATTTTGACAATTTTGACAATTTTGACAATATTGGAAATTTTGACAATTTTGACAATTTTGACAATTTTGACAATTTTGACAATTTTGACAATTTTGACAATTTTGAAAATTTTGACAATTTTGACAATTTTGACAATTTTGACAGTTGTGACAATTTGGACAATTTTGACAATTTTGACAATTTTGACAATTTTGACAATTTTGACAATTTTGACAATTTTGGCAATTTTGACAATTTTGACAATTTTGACAATTTTGACAATTTTGACAATTTTGACAATTTTGACAATTTTGACAATTTTGACAATTTTGACAATTTTGACAATTTTGACAATTTTGACAATTTTGACAATTTTGACAATTTTGACAATTTTGACAATTTTGACAATTTTGACAATTTTGACAATTTTGACAATTTTGACAATTTTGACAATTTCGACAATTTTGACAATTTTGACAATTTTGACAATTTTGACAATTTTGACAATTTTGACAATTTTGACAATTTTGACAATTTTGACAATTTTGACAATTTTGACAATTTTGACAATTTTGACAATTTTGACAATTTTGACAATTTTGACAATTTTGACAATTTTGACAATTTTGACAATTTTGACAATTTTGACAATTTTTAAAAATTTTGACAATTTTTAAAAATTTTGACAATTTTGTCAATTTTGACAATTTTAACAATTTTGACAATTTTGACAATTTTGACAATTTTGACAATTTTGACAATTTTGACAATTTTGACAATTTTGATAATTTTGACAATTTTTACAATTTTTACAATTTTTACAATTTTTACAATTTTGACAATTTTGACAATTTTGACAATTTTGACAATTTTGACAATTTTGACAATTTTGACAATTTTGACAATTTTGACAATTTTGACAATTTTGACAATTTTGACAATTTTGACAATTTTGACAATTTTGACAATTTTGACAATTTTGACAATTTTGACAATTTTGACAATTTTGACAATTTTGACAATTTTGACAATTTTGACAATTTTGACAATTTTGACAATTTTGACAATTTTGACAATTTTGACAATTTTGACAATTTTGACAATTTTGACAATTTTGACAATTTTGACAATTTTGACAATTTTGACAATTTTGACAATATTGACAATTTTGACAATTTTGACAATTTTGACAATTTTGACAATTTTGACAATTTTGGCAATTTTGACAATTTTGACAATTTTGACAGTTTTAACAATTTTAACAATTTTAACAATTTTGACAATTTTGACAATTTTGACAATTTTGACAATTTTGACAATTTTGACAATTTTGACAATTTTGACAATTTTGACAATTTTGACAATTTTGACAATTTTTACAATATTGACAATTTTGACAATTTTGACAATTTTGACAATTTTGACAATTTTGACAATTTTGACAATTTTGACAATTTTGACAATTTTGACAATTTTGACAATTTTGACAATTTTGACAATTTTGACAATTTTGACAATTTTGACAATTTTGACAATTTTGACAATTTTGACAATTTTGACAATTTTGACAATTTTGACAATTTTGACAATTTTGACAATTTTGACAATTTTGACAATTTTGACAATTTTGACAATTTTGACAATTTTGACAATTTTGACAATTTTGACAATTTTGACAATTTTGACAATTTTGACAATTTTGACAATTTTGACAATTTCGACAATTTTGACAATTTTGACAATTTTGACAATTTTGACAATTTTGACAATTTTGACAATTTTGACAATTTTGACAATTTTGACAATTTTGACAATTTTGACAATTTTGACAATTTTGACAATTTTGACAATTTTGACAATTTTGACAATTTTGACAATTTTGACAATTTTGACAATTTTGACAATTTTGACAATTTTGACAATTTTGACAATTTTGACAATTTTGACAATTTTGACAATTTTGACAATTTTGACAATTTTGACAATTTTGACAATTTTGACAATTTTGACAATTTTGACAATTTTGACAATTTTGACAATTTTGACAATTTTGACAATTTTGACAATTTTGACAATTTTGACAATTTTGACAATTTTGACAATTTTGACAATTTTGACAATTTTGACAATTTTGACAATTTTGACAATTTTGACAATTTTGACAATTTTGACAATTTTGACAATTTTGACAATTTTGACAATTTTGACAATTTTGACAATTTTGACAATTTTGACAATTTTGACAATTTTGACAATTTTGACAATTTTGACAATTTTGACAATTTTGACAATTTTGACAATTTTGACAATTTTGACAATTTTGACAATTTTGACAATTTTGACAATTTTGACAATTTTGACAATTTTGACAATTTTGACAATTTTGACAATTTTGACAATTTTGACAATTTTGACAATTTTGACAATTTTGACAATTTTGACAATTTTGACAATTTTGACAATTTTGACAATTTTGACAATTTTGACAATTTTGACAATTTTGACAATTTTGACAATTTTGACAATTTTGACAATTTTGACAATTTTGACAATTTTGACAATTTTGACAATTTTGACAATTTTGACAATTTTGACAATTTTGACAATTTTGACAATTTTGACAATTTTGACAATTTTGACAATTTTGACAATTTTGACAATTTTGACAATTTTGACAATTTTGACAATTTTGACAATTTTGACAATTTTGACAATTTTGACAATTTTGACAATTTTGACAATTTTGACAATTTTGAAAATCTCCCTTATCAAGAAGGGAACTATTATTATTAGGCTCAATTATTATAGACTGAGAATAAGAAAATAGAATAAATTATTTATTTACAAATTTACAATTTATTAAAGGCTTTAAGTTTTCAAACAGAAAAAGTGGAAATAACAGTTTTTTTTCTGTTCTGAAAGTTCAAACAATCTGATTTTTGAAAAAAAAATATTGAAAAATATGCTGTTCAAAATATCAACTCATGTTTTTACTGTTATGAGATTTTTGAAAAGACAATGTTCTTTACTGTGTCAATAGTATGAAGCTTTCTGGTTATTTTTATTTGTGTTTTGGTTTTTTTTCTCAGATAAAACTACAGTTATTATTATTTTTACCAATGTCTACTGAAGCTCCGGTGGATTGTTTGGCATTGAGCTGTCGTTATAGCGAAGCGGAAGCTGTCATTAGTTCTCTTCACCCGCCGCCTTTTTCTTTCATCACAACACAGCATCAGACACATCGGGATAAGGTAGCCGTTGTGGTTTTTCGGGTCAGACTCTGGCATCTCTTTGGAGTGAGAAAACACAATCATCCACCGACGAAACAGATTCGAAATATATCTAATTACTTCAGTGGTGAGTTTGACTCCGTTTACCTGATTAAGATTAGCTTGATTGATGCGACCATACAAACAACGCTGATTTCGTATTTGTTTACGTGGCTTCAAACAACTCAAATTCTGCTAAGTTGAATTTTGAAGGCATCTTCAATGAATAATGCGATCAGCAGCTTTCGAGGCAAAAGTTATTTTAAGCGAACCACCAATTACAGGAAATAATCAGCAGAAATTTCGAAAATATTCTTATAACCCTGACTCCCATACATGAATGAAAACCTTCCATTTTACGCACCATCAAAAAGGTCAAAAGAGCTGACTGAAACCCCTAGAATATTAAATCCGTTGAACCAGCAGCCACCAAGTCCATCAAGTGCGCTCATTAACCAACGAATGTCAATATTACTGACAAATGAATCCCGGACTCTTCTTTTCATTGCCAAGCTCTGGCTGGACATGGACCAAAGCCACTGAAGAGCATCCGGTAATTTCCAAATTTTTACGAGTTTATCCCAGTCTGAAGTGTGGGTAGACGCATGGATGAGTGAATGATGAATGAATTATGGTGATGATGACGACGATACTTCGAAGACCGAGCGCAATGACAATCCAGATCTGACATTTACCGCTCTTATTCCATTCAGCGACCAAAAAAAGGTGAGAGTAAAAAGCGCTCGTTCATTCTGGCAGAAAATTTGCATCCCGACCCCATATTGCCAGTCATAACTCAATCTCGCGAATTTGACGACCCCTCATGAAACAGCACTTAGCAACTTTTGGACCAACCATTTTTTTTGGTCTTCCTATCTAACCTTGGTCCTAAGTGAACTCCACTTGAGTGAGAGTGAATGAGAGTCCGGTATTAACTAAATTACACCAGACGCCGCCATAAAAGTTGGTTACATTTTCTCGTTGAGTTTTTTTTTCCTTTCATTTGACCCTAGTAGAGGTACGCCACCGTATACATACCTACTAGAGCGAGAGTACAACAACTATGCAGCACATTTCCACTTTCAGAGCAACTATCCCCAGCAAAATGATGGCCAGAGGGGCTGAAGAGTAGAACCGCAAAACATTACACTGTTTTTTTTTTTGACTCGTTGCAGAGCTTCGGGAAGGCTGATGCCGCAGCACAATGGTCGGTCGATGCCAGTTTTTCCGGGAAATTTTGGCGGTTTTCGCTGGTCGATATTTAATTTTCGGACAGGGAAGCAAATTACTGAAATACAACTTTTTGTTCAGCAACTTCCGTTGTAGGAGGAGAAGATTCAAAATGTGTTGAACAACGAAACAGAAGTTTGATTTAGATTTTTGAAATTAACTAGCGACTGCATAATATTCCTAAAACAAAGTGTTGGGAATCGTAGAACAATAAACTATTTTTCACAGCAGCTTGAAATACAGCAGCTAAAACTGTCATTTTATTGTCCATAATTCACAATTTTTTATTGTACATCAACAGATCACATATCCTAAAGAAAATAAAATTAAAGACACAACAAATACAATGGTGTTCACGATGAAATTGCCACACACAAAATTGATTCGCAAAATTCGAGTTTTCATTCGATTGCCATCAAATTTTCAGGGATTAAAAAATAGCTATTATACATACATCATTTTATCATTTGCGGACATGCTTCGGAGCTCTGAACTTATCCTTGGTCGTGAAAAACAGGTTGCCAGGGATCTGTTTGAAATCGGCCTTCACATATGTTTCGTCGTCCATGACTCAGCATTCAACTTTCGTCAGCATGTTGAGGTACTTCCTGGCACGGGTTTTGGCGGACTTGTTCTGCTTCTCGTCGCGATAAAGGGCCTTTTGTACCTTGGCCTTCTGATCAAAACTTTGGCTCAGGTGCAGCTTCTTAGCCACATCCTGAACGGAGGCGTTCGGGTTTCGGTTGAAGGTCCCAACTACGCGGTTTTGATTTTTGGTGTTGTGCGGAATACTTTTTCCTTCACTTCTAGGCTCTCTATCGGTGTTCAACCGTTCCCTGAACCGTTTAATCATTCGCGACACCGTGGAATTCGCGATTCCCAATGTTTTAGCGATGGCACGATGACGGGTTTTCTTATTAATATCCAAACGTGGATACGAATCGATCGGTTAGACCAGAACACGCAGGAAGTTTTCTCGAAACACAAATTCAAAATATCGCCGTTCTATCCGTTTCAAAAACGCTCAACTGCGCTTCTCATCACTGGTCGAAAAGCGGTCATTCAAATTTCTCCAAACACGTGATAGGAGCAACAGTGAGGAGACTGTTTTCCCGAGCAGTCTATCCCGGACTAAAAAATCAACTAAATAATTAACAAATAGAACGAACGAAAAACCCTTTAGACCTAAGGACCAATGTTGGGAAAGCACTAGCGACTAATTTAACATAAACATATTGATGGGGAGCATTGAATATATTTGTGAGACATTAATGGTGAGGACTATGTACAGTGTGACATTGTAATTTTTATTTAACCTAGGTTAGATTATAACTTTTCGAATTTGTTCCTCCCTTACGCTTTCCCTCAACTGTGTGCGGTTTTCAAATTGATAATTTCAGGCCAGATTATTCGATCACGGAGCCATGCGAATTGCGATCATGGTCCGGAAATATTTCGTGTGTGGGTTTAGATTTCATCAAATGATCATTTGGTTATTTATATTTATATGCGCATGTTTTTTATGGGTACTCACTGCTTTTGTTGGTCGATAAAGTAGAGTACTACCTTTTCGGAATGCTTTGGTTGACAGCTCACGTTCCGGAAGGGACGAATTGACGGTCGTGTCCAGCTTCTTTTCCCACTCGGATTCGAGTCGGGAACCAAACTTCGAACCCCTACCGGGCTGCCGGAATTTGCGTTGGGAACCGGCGGTCGACGAGATTCTGGGCCAGGATACCTGGCTGCCACTTGTGCGTCGCTAGAAGTGCGGCGGTCGGTAATCGCTATATAGGTAGAACGTCGAACACGTTTTTTTAAAATTTAACCACTCATTACACACACACACACACACACACACACGTTTTTTTTCCACATTATTTATACCTTTCTGTATTTTGCTGCCTCGCACACAAATTACCGCCGACACTACCTAGCTAGCTAATTATTGATAGCCTATTTACGGAAGGAACAGAAAACATTAAGAACTTAAATACTAAAGGGCACTTCGCTCATTTTTACATTTAAGACAACGCGGAACAATGTCAAAGGACTCTCGCTGCTGCTGATACCACGGTCGGGGTCAAAGTGAAAGAACGCAGATCGCGGATTCCTCAGTTTGCGCATGTCTTCTTGTGTTACACGAAACGGAAGTCAATGACCTCCGAAAGGCGTCATCGATTCTTCGGATAACAATACTCTAAATTTGCCCCCGATCCAAAAGAGTTTTTTCCCTTTCCCTCCTTTGATATTCCGATCGTCTCCGACGACCCTTGGATCCACGAAATTACAAACAAATACAAACAAATAACTATACATTCATATACGGAAGCTGGAGTAAATCCGGTAAACTTTTCAGTGAGACGAGTTCGAATGGATGGGCACTTTGGGGCTGTTCAGATACCACGTGGACAGAAAAATGAGATTTTTGACACCCCCCTCCCCCACCGTGGACAAGCGTGGACATTTGGCAAACCCCTACCCCCCTCCCCGAATGTCCACGTGGACAGACTTGAAATTGGTTTTTTATTCAAAAACTCATTTGACAGTTAGAAAATATTACTTTTTGCCTATTTGTTATTGGAATGGGTGATTTAAATAAAAAGGAATAGCATTACCTCATATAGAATAATTTTAAAAAATTTAAATTTCTAAGTAATCATATTTATTACTTGGTTTCAAGTGGTTTTTAATTGTTTAAACTTAAACTGGAAAGCTTTGTAATTTTAAGATTTAAACAGTAAGTATGTCCACGTGGACATGACCCAAACCCCTACCCCCCTCTCCGTGGACAAGCGTGGACATTTCCATACTCCCCCCCTCCCCCTAAGTTGTCCACGTGGTATGTGAACGGCCCCTTTATGTGTTTCCTTTTAACAAAAATGTTTCTATTATCTAACTTTAGGCGTTTATATGACTACTGTACTAAATGACAAACAAACAAGTAAACTAGAATTTTACGTCGATTTATTTATGTTCCTTTTACGAAATGTGACTATGTTACAGTATTCCTGACCAAAATATCATCAGACTGCTTTTACTTTTGGCACCGTTACAGCTAAATGTGAGCTATTGAGCGGTACTTAATTTGTTGCTTTAAAACAGGCATGTCAAACTGGGGGTTTGCGGGCCACATGCGGCCCGCGGCCTTGGACAATGCGGCCCGCGTAGCCCCGTCTTAAATTGTCACAAAAAAAACACCAATGATTTTCATGTAAAATATTACTGCAAAAAATTAAAGTTGAATGTTACGTTTTCAACTTAATGCAAATGTTTTTCGATTCTCAAATTTCCTCTCAGAAGAACACGTGTAATTGTTGCTCTGAACCACATGTTGAGGTGATTCCCACTTCCGTGAAGATTGTGTGTAAGCATTCATAGCGTAAACGACATAAATATCTTCCAAGTATTTTAGTTCTATTATTTTTGTTTTACCGAAGGAACAACAGACATATGTTGATAATTTTTAAATTAAAGATGTACGTAAGTGTGAATATCAACATTATTCATTGTAAAAATGCACATCCTAAATAATCAAAAATTTTCCGTGATTAAATTTGTAGCTCTGAATAATTTGATTTCAGTGACCACTTGTCTAACGTTCAGTTAATTTTGCGGTAAGTGTGTTGGTGGCACCGGAATTGAACAAAATCATGTTCAGGAGCCTTCTTATTGTTTCAAACCTATCCGAATAAATACATGAGTATAAACAGCATACATTTTTTATAACACTAGTTAATAATATTTTTAATTCGTAAATTGAGAGTCATTTTTAACACCATATAGGTCACTGAATTAAAAAAAAATCCGAAAATCTGATTAGAGCAGTTTTCAAAATACTGCAAAATGAAAAACATAATTGTGTTTTTTTTTAATATCTTCAGTTACTGTTCATAAAATTATCTTTTTCTATAATCTGACCAATAAACTGCTCTTCGCAGATATTTTTTTGACTTCTATTTGGATTCAGATTTTAAATTTGAAACTTGACGTCAATAAATAAAGTTCAGTTTTTTTTATAAACAATTGCTATCACATCATATGAGGCCCTCAGAGCCAAAGGGGTATAAGTGCACAAACGCTATTTTCGAGTTTCAAAGTTTCTTTGTTGTGCGATTTTCCATATACTTTTTGGGAAGTTGGAGTATGAAAATAAAATTATAAAAATCTGAAATAAGCACTGAATAAAGATTTTAATACAACTAATTGTTTGAGTGATTAACTCAAACATGATGTCGGTTATGGTTGGGGGAATTATTCACCAAGAGGCATATTATGCGCAAAGCAATTGAAGTTCCAACATGTGCTAAAACCAGTTTCAGATACTATAAATTTGATTTATATAATAGAATATAATTATTATTATTAATAAAAATATTAGGGAGATTTGTTTTTGCTACGAGAGGAAGTAATATTATTTTTGGAAATGAAAAGTGAATCTGTTGAACATTTTCAAGCAGACGACTGGGTTCAGGATTTGGCATTTGACGTTGATCTCACTGGCCACCTGCAAGATTTGAACTAAAAGCTTCAAGGAAAAGAAAAGAAAATATCATAACTGCTTGTGATGATGGAAAAAACTTTTAAGCGAAGTTACGGTTATGGATCAACCAAATTTTTAAAGAAAACCTTGTGCACTTCTCTACGTGTCAAGAACTGAAAAGATCAAATGAGGCTGCATCATTTGGTAAATACGTACTTCATCTAGAATCGTTACTAGATTTTACATATTCATAGGCCGTTTTCGTGACTTTAATTCATACGAGCAAAAATTTTCGTTGTTTGTATCTTCATTTTCGTTTGCTCCTGATGCTGCTGATAATTCGCAACTAGAGTTGATAGAGCTGCAGTGCGATTCTTTATTAAAAGCGAAATACATTGAAGTGGCTGTACCAAAATTTTACAGCTACTTGCCTGAATGCTACATTGAGTTACGGAAATTTGTTGCCAGAATTCTTGCTATATTTGCAAGTACCTATGTGAGCAGTTTTTTCCATAATGAAAGCTACAAAAACTCCTCATCGTTCGAGATTATCTGATACAAATTTATCATCAATAAAGCAAGTGTCAGTGACAAATAAATTTCAACCTGATATTATTAAACTTGTATCTCAGAAAAGATGTCAGGACAATGCAATTAATGCCTTGCAATTAATGTAATGCATTATAATATAAGAATGTTAAACATTAAAAGCTTTCATAAAAATTCATTCCGAGTTTACTTATAACTATATTCCATTGTATTGTATCTAATCTTCACGAAACTAATATGTTATGTTTTCTAAATGATTTTGGCTGCGGCCCTCTACGTCATAGAAAATTTTTAATGCGGCCCGCACACCTCAACGAGTTTGACATGCCTGCTTTAAAACAAGTGCCACTCCAAGCGACTAGATAACTATTTAGTGAATTCTCTCCTGAAAACTCACTCTCAAATCCACCGATCATATGATCTTGTTGAGTCAATTGAGCTAGTCAGCATAAAAGCAATAAAGTTAGTTCGCAGCAACCTCCAAACAGTATACATCTGCTACAATTATTTACCTCGTCGGCTAGGTTTGAATTTGAATTAGGAAATAATGTTAAGGTGTCCCAAATCGGTCGGTTGTTTTTTAAGTGAAAAAAATTCACCTGTGATCAATATCACAGAACCTCAAGTAGAGGTTTATTGAAGAAAGTGCGATAGAAGAACAGTTCAGTGTAGCCTTAATTGCACCCACAGTGGACAATCAGACTTAGTGCAAGTTTTTGAAGTGTTCCCCGGTCGTACCCAAGTGTTTTATACAGTCCACTAAAGAAGAACCTTTTCTCTTAGGACGATCTGAAACAGGTACATTTTGAGATCGTCTGCGTAACAAATTGATTCGGAGGGGATAAATTCACAAAGGTTGTTCATGAAGAGGTTGAACAAAAGTGGACCTAGATGGCTGCCTTGAGAAACACGGGATGGAACCATAACGTTTCGAGATTTGATGTGACCTTGCCTGACGAAAGCAGTTCTACGTTGAAGATATGTTTCAAGCTATTCCATTAAGTCCAATTTATCTATCAGGGGCTTGTGGGATAGCCACTTGCATCCACTTGCATATTTTTTTGCCAAAGAACTGCCAACGAACGGGACATAAACCATCAGGTTTGACAAAGTTGACGATTTTTCAAAGGATGCTCGGATTTCCCGATTTCCGGGATCGCAAAAATGGCCAGGAACTGGACACTCTAGAGGCCATCAAATTTGTCCAGAGATCAGAAGAATGGTGTCATGGATTGCCAGCCCATTCACAAATCGATTATCTCTCTTTTAGAATCAATAACGACGCCAGTCTCGTCCTAGTTGTTAATAGATAGATAAGAAAAGGTAGAATAGGATGAAAGGATTTGATGTATTATTTTCAAATAAAATTCGGTACTTAAGCGATCACTCACCACAAACAATTCATATTATACAGAAATACTATTCTGAAATATTTCAGTTGACTTTTTTTTTGAAAGTATATAAACCATAAGTAATTCGATTTCTAATTTCGGATTCCTTAATTATCTAACGACTCAATTGCTTTTTTCGGCAGTAAAAACAATTAATACAAAGTTTTCGAAGGTGTAAAAAATTGAAAAATTGATATTTCAATTCAAACTTTGCAGCAGTCGAAGAAATCCGGGCTATTTTTTTTCAAAACCTGGTGAATACCTTGTAAATTCTAGAAATTTAATATTTTTTAAGTTCATCACCAGCTTTCAAATAGCGTCTTATTTTGCTGAAACTTTCTAAAAAATATTTGTGTATGTATGTATGTATGGATCCCCCATCGGTAGCAAAGTCCAGCCTATGTCAGTGTGGCGTGTCCTCCGAATTGCTTCTAGGGCTTCCACGGTTGATTGTTCGTCGAAGAAAGTCATCCAATCTTTAGAGACTTACAATGGATCAGTTGTTGTGATATTGCATAAATAAGATTTGTTTAGTATTCTTATTTACGTTAACTCTAAAGAGGTTTTTTTTCCTTTAATTATAACTTGTATGAAATGAATGTACGTAGGTATTGCTTGAAAATCATTTATATAAATTTGATAGGAAGTATTCAACATCTATGTACTGAATTAGCTTCGCCCCCATCACAAGCCATAACTCCCTCAACTGATTGTGTTTAAAAATATCGTAAATAAAATTGCATGGTTCAGTAGCAAAAGGTCGAAAATATCAGCTTTCCGTAACCAGACCACAGTGCGTGCCGGCAAACGGGACAACACTTCAGGCATATAACGTTCCTTGCCGGGAACTTCCCGAATAGGGAACTTTAACGTGGGCGTTCGACGGTCGCCATCATTGTCGACCCCTTCTCGGCCTGGCTCGGATGAAGGTGGGAGGATAATTTATGTCACTGTTCTCACTACTAGCGCATGCCGAGGAAAGTTAACTTTTTTTTTCTGCGCTACCATCGTCATGTGCTTGTTTCTATTCGCTCACTTTTCATGTGCAAAATTCATGAACTGCGGTCGTTGTTGTAGTTAAGGTTCTCTGTGTAAACCTTTGGAGTGGCCATTCTTCCGAGTGCTCCTTAATTCCATTAACCTTGGTCATAATTTTTAACGTTGATTTCTTTTTCGTCTCTTCCTGCCTCCATTTCAGAATCCCTCGAAGCCAAATCGTCGCATCGGAACGCACTGAGTTCGCTGAGACACGAGAGTCAATTCATAACCAAGAACAACAGTAGAGTAGTTAGTCAACGAGGGGGCCTCGCGGTGCTGCCCTGTAGTGTCACCATGTCCACACCCGCCACTGTAAGTAGTTTTGTATTTTGATCATTTGAAGCAATTTTACATTTTATACCTATGTATCTTGAGGTGAATTCTGCTGAATCAGTTTATCCAAAATTAAATATTAAATAACTTAAAAGCACAAACAAGGACGAGCGCAATGGACAAAAAAGAAAAAGGAACAAGACAATTAAGAGACTATTTGATAACAAATCCAAGACACAAATCTTACAGAATAAAAAAAATGTAAAAAAGGACGAAAAGACAAAAATTAAAATATTTAAAAAAGGACGATAAGACAAAAATGACAAGAATGACAAAAATGACAAAAATGACAAAAATGACAAAAATGACAAAAATGACAAAAATGACAAAAATGACAAAAATGACAAAAATGACAAAAATGACAAAAATGACAAAAATGACAAAAATGACAAAAATGACAAAAATGACAAAAATGACAAAAATGACAAAAATGACAAAAATGACAAAAATGACAAAAATGACAAAAATGACAAAAATGACAAAAATGACAAAAATGACAAAAATGACAAAAATGACAAAAATGACAAAAATGACAAAAATGACAAAAATGACAAAAATGACAAAAATGACAAAAATGACAAAAATGACAAAAATGACAAAAATGACAAAAATGACAAAAATGACAAAAATGACAAAAATGACAAAAATGACAAAAATGACAAAAATGACAAAAATGACAAAAATGACAAAAATGACAAAAATGACAAAAATGACAAAAATGACAAAAATGACAAAAATGACAAAAATGACAAAAATGACAAAAATGACAAAAATGACAAAAATGACAAAAATGACAAAAATGACAAAAATGACAAAAATGACAAAAATGACAAAAATGACAAAAATGACAAAAATGACAAAAATGACAAAAATGACAAAAATGACAAAAATGACAAAAATGACAAAAATGACAAAAATGACAAAAATGACAAAAATGACAAAAATGACAAAAATGACAAAAATGACAAAAATGACAAAAATGACAAAAATGACAAAAATGACAAAAATGACAAAAATGACAAAAATGACAAAAATGACAAAAATGACAAAAATGACAAAAATGACAAAAATGACAAAAATGCCAAAAATGCCAAAAATGACAAAAATGCCAAAAATGCCAAAAATGCCAAAAATGCCAAAAATGCCAAAAATGACAAAAATGACAAAAATGACAAAAATGACAAAAATGACAAAAATGACAAAAATGACAAAAATGACAAAAATGACAAAAATGACAAAAATGACAAAAATGACAAAAATGACAAAAATGACAAAAATGACAAAAATGACAAAAATGACAAAAATGACAAAAATGACAAAAATGACAAAAATGACAAAAATGACAAAAATGACAAAAATGACAAAAATGACAAAAATGACAAAAATGACAAAAATGACAAAAATGACAAAAATGACAAAAATGACAAAAATGACAAAAATGACAAAAATGACAAAAATGACAAAAATGACAAAAATGACAAAAATGACAAAAATGACAAAAATGACAAAAATGACAAAAATGACAAAAATGACAAAAATGACAAAAATGACAAAAATGACAAAAATGACAAAAATGACAAAAATGACAAAAATGACAAAAATGACAAAAATGACAAAAATGACAAAAATGACAAAAATGACAAAAATGACAAAAATGACAAAAATGACAAAAATGACAAAAATGACAAAAATGACAAAAATGACAAAAATGACAAAAATGACAAAAATGACAAAAATGACAAAAATGACAAAAATGACAAAAATGACAAAAATGACAAAAATGACAAAAATGACAAAAATGACAAAAATGACAAAAATGACAAAAATGACAAAAATGACAAAAATGACAAAAATGACAAAAATGACAAAAATGACAAAAATGACAAAAATGACAAAAATGACAAAAATGACAAAAATGACAAAAATGACAAAAATGACAAAAATGACAAAAATGACAAAAATGACAAAAATGACAAAAATGACAAAAATGACAAAAATGACAAAAATGACAAAAATGACAAAAATGACAAAAATGACAAAAATGACAAAAATGACAAAAATGACAAAAATGACAAAAATGACAAAAATGACAAAAATGACAAAAATGACAAAAATGACAAAAATGACAAAAATGACAAAAATGACAAAAATGACAAAAATGACAAAAATGACAAAAATGACAAAAATGACAAAAATGACAAAAATGACAAAAATGACAAAAATGACAAAAATGACAAAAATGACAAAAATGACAAAAATGACAAAAATGACAAAAATGACAAAAATGACAAAAATGACAAAAATGACAAAAATGACAAAAATGACAAAAATGACAAAAATGACAAAAATGACAAAAATGACAAAAATGACAAAAATGACAAAAATGACAAAAATGACAAAAATGACAAAAATGACAAAAATGACAAAAATGACAAAAATGACAAAAATGACAAAAATGACAAAAATGACAAAAATGACAAAAATGACAAAAATGACAAAAATGACAAAAATGACAAAAATGACAAAAATGACAAAAATGACAAAAATGACAAAAATGACAAAAATGACAAAAATGACAAAAATGACAAAAATGACAAAAATGACAAAAATGACAAAAATGACAAAAATGACAAAAATGACAAAAATGACAAAAATGACAAAAATGACAAAAATGACAAAAATGACAAAAATGACAAAAATGACAAAAATGACAAAAATGACAAAAATGACAAAAATGACAAAAATGACAAAAATGACAAAAATGACAAAAATGACAAAAATGACAAAAATGACAAAAATGACAAAAATGACAAAAATGACAAAAATGACAAAAATGACAAAAATGACAAAAATGACAAAAATGACAAAAATGACAAAAATGACAAAAATGACAAAAATGACAAAAATGACAAAAATGACAAAAATGACAAAAATGACAAAAATGACAAAAATGACAAAAATGACAAAAATGACAAAAATGACAAAAATGACAAAAATGACAAAAATGACAAAAATGACAAAAATGACAAAAATGACAAAAATGACAAAAATGACAAAAATGACAAAAATGACAAAAATGACAAAAATGACAAAAATGACAAAAATGACAAAAATGACAAAAATGACAAAAATGACAAAAATGACAAAAATGACAAAAATGACAAAAATGACAAAAATGACAAAAATGACAAAAATGACAAAAATGACAAAAATGACAAAAATGACAAAAATGACAAAAATGACAAAAATGACAAAAATGACAAAAATGACAAAAATGACAAAAATGACAAAAATGACAAAAATGACAAAAATGACAAAAATGACAAAAATGACAAAAATGACAAAAATGACAAAAATGACAAAAATGACAAAAATGACAAAAATGACAAAAATGACAAAAATGACAAAAATGACAAAAATGACAAAAATGACAAAAATGACAAAAATGACAAAAATGACAAAAATGACAAAAATGACAAAAATGACAAAAATGACAAAAATGACAAAAATGACAAAAATGACAAAAATGACAAAAATGACAAAAATGACAAAAATGACAAAAATGACAAAAATGACAAAAATGACAAAAATGACAAAAATGACAAAAATGACAAAAATGACAAAAATGACAAAATGACAAAAATGACAAAAATGACAAAAATGACAAAAATGACAAAAATGACAAAAATGACAAAAATGACAAAAATGACAAAAATGACAAAATGACAAAAATGACAAAAATGACAAAAATGACAAAAATGACAAAAATGACAAAAATGACAAAAATGACAAAAATGACAAAAATGACAAAAATGACAAAAATGACAAAAATGACAAAAATGACAAAAATGACAAAAATGACAAAAATGACAAAATGACAAAAATGACAAAAATGACAAAAATGACAAAAATGACAAAAATGACAAAAATGACAAAAATGACAAAAATGACAAAAATGACAAAAATGACAAAAATGACAAAAATGACAAAAATGACAAAAATGACAAAAATGACAAAAATGACAAAAATGACAAAATGACAAAAATGACAAAAATGACAAAAATGACAAAAATGACAAAAATGACAAAAATGACAAAAATGACAAAAATGACAAAAATGACAAAAATGACAAAAATGACAAAAATGACAAAAATGACAAAAATGACAAAAATGACAAAATGACAAAAATGACAAAAATGACAAAAATGACAAAAATGACAAAAATGACAAAATGACAAAAATGACAAAAATGACAAAAATGACAAAAATGACAAAAATGACAAAAATGACAAAAATGACAAAAATGACAAAAATGACAAAAATGACAAAAATGACAAAAATGACAAAAATGACAAAAATGACAAAATGACAAAAATGACAAAAATGACAAAAATGACAAAAATGACAAAAATGACAAAAATGACAAAAATGACAAAAATGACAAAATGACAAAAATGACAAAAATGACAAAAATGACAAAAATGACAAAAATGACAAAAATGACAAAAATGACAAAAATGACAAAAATGACAAAAATGACAAAAATGACAAAAATGACAAAAATGACAAAAATGACAAAAATGACAAAAATGACAAAAATGACAAAAATGACAAAAATGACAAAAATGACAAAAATGACAAAAATGACAAAAATGACAAAAATGACAAAAATGACAAAAATGACAAAAATGACAAAAATGACAAAAATGACAAAAATGACAAAAATGACAAAATGACAAAAATGACAAAAATGACAAAAATGACAAAAATGACAAAAATGACAAAAATGACAAAAATGACAAAAATGACAAAAATGACAAAAATGACAAAAATGACAAAAATGACAAAAATGACAAAAATGACAAAAATGACAAAAATGACAAAAATGACAAAAATGACAAAAATGACAAAAATGACAAAAATGACAAAAATGACAAAAATGACAAAAATGACAAAAATGACAAAAATGACAAAAATGACAAAAATGACAAAATGACAAAAATGACAAAAATGACAAAAATGACAAAAATGACAAAAATGACAAAAATGACAAAAATGACAAAAATGACAAAAATGACAAAAATGACAAAATGACAAAAATGACAAAAATGACAAAAATGACAAAAATGACAAAAATGACAAAAATGACAAAAATGACAAAAATGACAAAAATGACAAAAATGACAAAAATGACAAAAATGACAAAAATGACAAAAATGACAAAAATGACAAAAATGACAAAATGACAAAAATGACAAAAATGACAAAAATGACAAAAATGACAAAAATGACAAAAATGACAAAAATGACAAAAATGACAAAAATGACAAAAATGACAAAAATGACAAAAATGACAAAAATGACAAAAATGACAAAAATGACAAAAATGACAAAAATGACAAAAATGACAAAAATGACAAAAATGACAAAAATGACAAAAATGACAAAAATGACAAAAATGACAAAAATGACAAAAATGACAAAATGACAAAAATGACAAAAATGACAAAAATGACAAAAATGACAAAATGACAAAAATGACAAAAATGACAAAAATGACAAAAATGACAAAAATGACAAAAATGACAAAAATGACAAAAATGACAAAAATGACAAAAATGACAAAAATGACAAAAATGACAAAAATGACAAAAATGACAAAAATGACAAAAATGACAAAAATGACAAAAATGACAAAAATGACAAAAATGACAAAAATGACAAAAATGACAAAAATGACAAAAATGACAAAAATGACAAAAATGACAAAAATGACAAAAATGACAAAAATGACAAAAATGACAAAAATGACAAAAATGACAAAAATGACAAAAATGACAAAAATGACAAAAATGACAAAAATGACAAAAATGACAAAAATGACAAAAATGACAAAAATGACAAAAATGACAAAAATGACAAAAATGACAAAAATGACAAAAATGACAAAAATGACAAAAATGACAAAAATGACAAAAATGACAAAAATGACAAAAATGACAAAAATGACAAAAATGACAAAAATGACAAAAATGACAAAAATGACAAAAATGACAAAAATGACAAAAATGACAAAATGACAAAAATGACAAAAATGACAAAAATGACAAAAATGACAAAAATGACAAAAAATGACAAAAATGACAAAAATGACAAAAATGACAAAAATGACAAAATGACAAAAATGACAAAAATGACAAAAATGACAAAATGACAAAATGACAAAAATGACAAAAATGACAAAAATGACAAAAATGACAAAAATGACAAAAATGACAAAAATGACAAAAATGACAAAAATGACAAAAATGACAAAAATGACAAAAATGACAAAAATGACAAAAATGACAAAAATGACAAAAATGACAAAATGACAAAAATGACAAAAATGACAAAAATGACAAAAATGACAAAAATGACAAAAATGACAAAAATGACAAAAATGACAAAAATGACAAAAATGACAAAAATGACAAAAATGACAAAAATGACAAAAATGACAAAAATGACAAAAATGACAAAAATGACAAAAAATGACAAAAATGACAAAAATGACAAAGACAAAAATGACAAAAATGACAAAAATGACAAAAATGACAAAAATGACAAAAATGACAAAAATGACAAAAATGACAAAAATGACAAAAATGACAAAAATGACAAAAATGACAAAAATGACAAAAATGACAAAAATGACAAAAATGACAAAAATGACAAAAATGACAAAAATGACAAAAATGACAAAAATGACAAAAATGACAAAAATGACAAAAATGACAAAAATGACAAAAATGACAAAAATGACAAAAATGACAAAAATGACAAAAATGACAAAAATGACAAAAATGACAAAAATGACAAAAATGACAAAAATGACAAAAATGACAAAAATGACAAAAATGACAAAAATGACAAAAATGACAAAAATGACAAAAATGACAAAAATGACAAAAATGACAAAAATGACAAAAATGACAAAAATGACAAAAATGACAAAAATGACAAAAATGACAAAAATGACAAAAATGACAAAAATGACAAAAATGACAAAAATGACAAAAATGACAAAAATGACAAAAATGACAAAAATGACAAAAATGACAAAAAATGACAAAAATGACAAAAATGACAAAAATGACAAAAATGACAAAAATGACAAAAATGACAAAAATGACAAAAATGACAAAAATGACAAAAATGACAAAAATGACAAAAAATGACAAAAATGACAAAAATGACAAAAATGACAAAAATGACAAAAATGACAAAAATGACAAAAATGACAAAAATGACAAAAATGACAAAAATGACAAAAATGACAAAAATGACAAAAATGACAAAAATGACAAAAATGACAAAATGACAAAAATGACAAAAATGACAAAAATGACAAAAATGACAAAAATGACAAAAATGACAAAAATGACAAAAATGACAAAAATGACAAAAATGACAAAAATGACAAAAATGACAAAAAATGACAAAAATGACAAAAATGACAAAAATGACAAAATGACAAAAATGACAAAAATGACAAAAATGACAAAAATGACAAAAATGACAAAAATGACAAAAATGACAAAAATGACAAAAAATGACAAAAATGACAAAAATGACAAAAATGACAAAAATGACAAAAATGACAAAAATGACAAAAATGACAAAAATGACAAAAATGACAAAAATGACAAAAATGACAAAAATGACAAAAATGACAAAAATGACAAAAATGACAAAAATGACAAAAATGACAAAAATGACAAAAATGACAAAAATGACAAAAATGACAAAAATGACAAAAATGACAAAAATGACAAAAATGACAAAAATGACAAAAATGACAAAAATGACAAAAATGACAAAAATGACAAAAATGACAAAAATGACAAAAATGACAAAAATGACAAAAATGACAAAAATGACAAAAATGACAAAAATGACAAAAATGACAAAAATGACAAAAATGACAAAAATGACAAAAATGACAAAAATGACAAAAATGACAAAAATGACAAAAATGACAAAAATGACAAAAATGACAAAAATGACAAAAATGACAAAAATGCCAAAAATGCCAAAAATGCCAAAAATGCCAAAAATGCCAAAAATGACAAAAATGACAAAAATGACAAAAATGACAAAAATGACAAAAATGACAAAAATGACAAAAATGACAAAAATGACAAAAATGACAAAAATGACAAAAATGACAAAAATGACAAAAATGACAAAAATGACAAAAATGACAAAAATGACAAAAATGACAAAAATGACAAAAATGACAAAAATGACAAAAATGACAAAAATGACAAAAATGACAAAAATGACAAAAATGACAAAATGACAAAAATGACAAAAATGACAAAAATGACAAAAATGACAAAAATGACAAAAATGACAAAAATGACAAAAATGACAAAAATGACAAAAATGACAAAAATGACAAAAATGACAAAAATGACAAAAATGACAAAAATGACAAAAATGACAAAAAATGACAAAAATGACAAAAATGACAAAAATGACAAAAATGACAAAAATGACAAAAATGACAAAAATGACAAAATGACAAAAATGACAAAATGACAAAAATGACAAAAATGACAAAATGACAAAAATGACAAAAATGACAAAAATGACAAAAATGACAAAAATGACAAAAATGACAAAAATGACAAAAATGACAAAAATGACAAAAATGACAAAAATGACAAAAATGACAAAAATGACAAAAATGACAAAAATGACAAAAATGACAAAAATGACAAAAATGACAAAAATGACAAAAATGACAAAAATGACAAAAATGACAAAAATGACAAAAATGACAAAAATGACAAAAATGACAAAAATGACAAAAATGACAAAAATGACAAAAATGACAAAAATGACAAAAATGACAAAAATGACAAAAATGACAAAAATGACAAAAATGACAAAAATGACAAAAATGACAAAAATGACAAAAATGACAAAAATGACAAAAATGACAAAAATGACAAAAATGACAAAAATGACAAAAATGACAAAAATGACAAAAATGACAAAAATGACAAAAATGACAAAAATGACAAAAATGACAAAAATGACAAAAATGACAAAAATGACAAAAATGACAAAAATGACAAAAATGACAAAAATGACAAAAATGACAAAAATGACAAAAATGACAAAAATGACAAAAATGACAAAAATGACAAAAATGACAAAAATGACAAAAATGACAAAAATGACAAAAATGACAAAAATGACAAAAATGACAAAAATGACAAAAATGACAAAAATGACAAAAATGACAAAAATGACAAAAATGACAAAAATGACAAAATGACAAAAATGACAAAAATGACAAAAATGACAAAAATGACAAAAATGACAAAAATGACAAAAATGACAAAAATGACAAAAATGACAAAAATGACAAAAATGACAAAATGACAAAAATGACAAAAATGACAAAAATGACAAAAATGACAAAAATGACAAAAATGACAAAAATGACAAAAATGACAAAAATGACAAAAATGACAAAAATGACAAAAATGACAAAAATGACAAAAATGACAAAAATGACAAAAATGACAAAAATGACAAAAATGACAAAAATGACAAAAATGACAAAAATGACAAAAATGACAAAAATGACAAAAATGACAAAATGACAAAAATGACAAAAATGACAAAAATGACAAAAATGACAAAAATGACAAAAATGACAAAAATGACAAAAATGACAAAAATGACAAAAATGACAAAAATGACAAAAATGACAAAAATGACAAAAATGACAAAAATGACAAAAATGACAAAAATGACAAAAATGACAAAAATGACAAAAATGACAAAAATGACAAAAATGACAAAAATGACAAAAATGACAAAAATGACAAAAATGACAAAAATGACAAAAATGACAAAAATGACAAAAATGACAAAAATGACAAAAATGACAAAAATGACAAAAATGACAAAAATGACAAAAATGACAAAAATGACAAAAATGACAAAAATGACAAAAATGACAAAAATGACAAAAATGACAAAAATGACAAAAATGACAAAAATGACAAAAATGACAAAAATGACAAAAATGACAAAAATGACAAAAATGACAAAAATGACAAAAATGACAAAAATGACAAAAATGACAAAAATGACAAAAATGACAAAAATGACAAAAATGACAAAAATGACAAAAATGACAAAAATGACAAAAATGACAAAAATGACAAAAATGACAAAAATGACAAAATGACAAAAATGACAAAAATGACAAAAATGACAAAAATGACAAAAATGACAAAAATGACAAAAATGACAAAAATGACAAAAATGACAAAAATGACAAAAATGACAAAAATGACAAAAATGACAAAAATGACAAAAATGACAAAAATGACAAAAATGACAAAAATGACAAAAATGACAAAAATGACAAAAAATGACAAAAATGACAAAAATGACAAAAATGACAAAATGACAAAAATGACAAAAATGACAAAAATGACAAAAATGACAAAAATGACAAAAATGACAAAAATGACAAAAATGACAAAAATGACAAAAATGACAAAAATGACAAAAATGACAAAAATGACAAAAATGACAAAAATGACAAAAATGACAAAAATGACAAAAATGACAAAAATGACAAAAATGACAAAAATGACAAAAATGACAAAAATGACAAAAATGACAAAAATGACAAAATGACAAAAATGACAAAAATGACAAAAATGACAAAAATGACAAAAATGACAAAAATGACAAAAATGACAAAAATGACAAAAAATGACAAAAATGACAAAAATGACAAAAATGACAAAAATGACAAAAATGACAAAAATGACAAAAATGACAAAAATGACAAAAATGACAAAAATGACAAAAATGACAAAAATGACAAAAATGACAAAAATGACAAAATGACAAAAATGACAAAAATGACAAAAATGACAAAAATGACAAAAATGACAAAAATGACAAAAATGACAAAAATGACAAAAATGACAAAAATGACAAAAATGACAAAAATGACAAAAATGACAAAAATGACAAAAATGACAAAAATGACAAAAATGACAAAAATGACAAAAATGACAAAAATGACAAAAATGACAAAAATGACAAAAATGACAAAAATGACAAAAATGACAAAAATGACAAAAATGACAAAAATGACAAAAATGACAAAAATGACAAAAATGACAAAAATGACAAAAATGACAAAATGACAAAAATGACAAAAATGACAAAAATGACAAAAATGACAAAAATGACAAAAATGACAAAAATGCCAAAAATGACAAAAATGACAAAAATGACAAAAAATGCCAAAAATGACAAAAATGACAAAAAATGACAAAAATGACAAAAATGACAAAAATGACAAAAATGACAAAAATGACAAAAATGACAAAAAATGACAAAAATGACAAAAATGACAAAAATGACAAAAATGACAAAAATGACAAAATGACAAAAATGACAAAAAATGACAAAAATGACAAAAATGACAAAAATGACAAAAATGACAAAAATGACAAAAATGACAAAAATGACAAAAATGACAAAAATGACAAAAATGACAAAAATGACAAAAATGACAAAAATGACAAAAATGACAAAAATGACAAAAATGACAAAAATGACAAAAATGACAAAAATGACAAAAATGACAAAAATGACAAAAATGACAAAAATGACAAAAAATGACAAAAATGACAAAAATGACAAAAATGACAAAAATGACAAAATGACAAAAATGACAAAAATGACAAAAATGACAA